>NW_021820946.1:0-130421 GCF_901001135.1 Rhinatrema bivittatum
AGAAACTCGTGTGCCTTAGCACAACTTGGGAGCACAAGAAACTGATTTTACACGCAAAATAAATTTCACAGAATTCAGTGCACTTCAGTACCTCAAAGTCCTAGTGAAGTCCTCCTTATCTGACGGGAGACTATTCCAATATTTTCTCTACAGAAACAAAGTTATCAGTTTGCAGTCACTGTTTTGACTAGACACAGACTTGGCTCGAAGAGCAGCAAACCCTGATCAGTTTCAAACTTAACATGCACCTTCTTCCATCTGTTGCTTTTGTCTACGATATCCTTATCTATCAGATCACCAATACGCCCAAGATATATAGAGCCACTAAATGGGAAATACATGTTTCCCCAGACTAAACAAACTAAGCACTCATTTTAGACACAAGAAAAGTTTTTTTTAATTTGAGAAGTTACTTTTGCTTGGGGAGGAATTACCTGACCCAAAGCTTTACAAATATCAGACTAATAATTTTAAATAAAATGCATCATGCTCATAAGAAATGTATAGATTGGCTACAAAGTATAGCTGGACACCACAGGAAGAAAATATTTAGTTATATCACCAACAACTACAAGCCAAGATTAGGTTTTAAAACTGAACACATTCTATAAATAACTCCCACTCCCCCCCCCCCCCCCCCCCGCCACAAAAAATAAAAAAAACCCTGCAGTGTTCAAACACCGCATGCTATGAAAACAATTCTTGGATTTGCATAAAATAAATCAATTCTTTATGTGCTTGATTTTAAAAAGCATTTACGTGCTTAAAATTGGATATTACACATGTAAATGCACTTTAACAGTGTAATTGGGCTTTTGAAAATCGCTACAATATAAGCCATTGAATTGTCCATAGGATATTCACATGTAAGCGCACTTTATGCACATAAATGACTTTTGAAAATCGCTACAATATAAGCCATTGAATTGTCCATAGGATATTCACATGTAAAAATGTTCACTTTGTAAACCGTTATGATGGCTCTACCGAATAACGGTATATAAAACTCATTAAATAAATAAAATAAATAAATGTAAGCGCACTTTATGCACATAAATGACTTTTGAAAATTGCGATAGTATGTTACATGTACAGGTGTAACTCCTTTTAAAATTACCTCCAATGTTTACAACTAAACCATTTCCAAGCTCTTATTTTGTAAGAATATCACAGCAGAAGGGACTGTAAATCATACAATTAAAGTTAACGGATAAGATAAATATAAACCGCATTCACTGCTCCCCAAGTCTGTACTTCCTTGAGTTTACTTAGTTTATTGATCTGATAGATTGCTTTTCCCTTATCACATCAAGGCATGTTACAAAAGTAATGAACATCAATAATGAAGAGTCCCAAATAAAACCCACTAGCAGGTGGGCATGAGTTGGGCTCCTGTTTCTTCATCTGTCACACGTATTACCCTAATGTATGGCTGAGGACCCACCCCCTCACTTCTCTCCGTCTGCTGCAGCAAAGCTTTCCATCATCAGTTTAAGCCTTGTCATGGTTCCCCCCCCCCCCCCCCATTCTGCAGCATCTGAAAGTCATAACCAGGGGGTAATTTATGGGGGACCCAGTTCCAGGTGTAAGAGGCAGAGCAGCAGGGTTGGAAGAGATGGAGAGAGGGCGAGTCTGAGGAACTTCCACTTTGCTTACTAATTCAGTCCCTTCCCTCCTGCGGACTCCCATTTCCTTCTCCTCCGTTATTGTAGTGAACAGGAGAAGGGCTGATCCTGAAGCAGACACTGCAGATCAGACACAAGACAGGGCTGAATTACTACAAGTTTGAAACTTGTGAGCAGCATTGACCCTCCCCTCCACAGTTACATTTCCTTTTTGTCTACAGATTATGTCCTGCGGTGCCTCAGGGATCTGTACTCGGACTGATGTTTTTTAATATCTGGAAAAGGGAACCACAAGTAAGGTGATCAAATTTGCAGATGACAAACTTAGGCTTTCGCACTGAATAGCGCCACTGCCGACTATAATATTAGTAACTTTATCACCAGCAGTGAAGACACCGCCGACTCTGCCCCCTACCCAACTCCCACCTCCCCCTAATTTGCATGATATCGCATACGAGAAGGCCCTTTTCATATGCGATTGAGGCTTATCGCGTGCGATAAGCCTTTGATAAATGACCCCCTTATTTAGAGTAGTTAAATCACAAGTGCACTGTGATAAATTGCAGGAGGAGCTTGCGAGACTGGGACACTGGGCAGTCCAATGACAGATGAAATGTAATGTGAAGTGCAACGTGATGCACATAGAGAAAAGTAACCCACACTGTAACTACATGATGTTAGGTTCCATGGAAGGAGACAACACCCAGGAGAAAAGACGTGGGCATCATAACAATACATTGAAATCGTCGGCTCGGTGTGCTGCAGCAGTCGAAATAGCAAACAGAATGTTAGGAATTATTAGAAAAGGAACATTGAATAAAACAGAGAATGTCATTGTACTTGTGCATTGCTCCATGGTGAGACTGTACTTTAAGGATGGTGTGCGATTCTGGTCACCACATCTCAAAAAAGATATACTTGCACTGGAAAAGGATGAGAAAAGGGCAACCAAAATGATAAAGGTGATGGAATCGTTTCCCTGTGAGGAAAGGCTGAAGAGGTTAGGGCTGTTCAGCTTGGAGAAGAGACTGCTGAGGGGGGGATATGATAGAGCTCTAGAACATCACCAGAGGACTAGAAAGGTTAAATGAGGATCAGTTATTTACACTTTCTGATAATACAAGGATTGGGGCACTCCATGAAGTTAGCAAGTAGCACATTTATAACAAATCCGGAGAAAATTGTTTTTCACTCAACACAATTAAGCTCTGGAATTTGTTGCCAGAGGAAGTGGTTAAGGTAGTGTAGCTGGTTTTAGCTTAGCTGTGGTGCGAAGGCTGTGGGCTTTCACAGGATTCATCGTTCTTCCAGGAATGATGAATCCAGGCCTAAGTTTGTCATCTGCAAATTTGATCACCTTACTTGTCGTTCCCTTTTCCAGATATTAAAAAACATCAGTCTGAGTACAGATCCCTGAGGCACCCCAGGGCATAATCTGTAGACAAAAAGGAAATGTAACTGTGGAGGGGAGGGTCAATACTGCTCACAAGTTTCAAACTTGTAGTAATTCAGCCCTGTCTTGTGTCAGATGTGCAGTGTCTGCTTCAGGATCAACCTTCTCCTGTTCACTGGAATAACGGAGGAGAAGGAAATGGGAGTCCGCAGGAGGGAAGGAACTGGAGAAGCCCATTAACTGCTATTAATAGCCACTGCTTATTACAGACATCAGCAGCATGGGATGTATTTACTGTTTGGGTACTTGCGTCCTGGTTTGGTCACTTTTGGAGAGAGGATGCTGGGCTTGATGGCCCCTCGGTCTGACCCTGTATGGCCTGTTCTTATTATGAGCTGCTCCCGGCACTGTTCCAAGAGCGCAAACCTCCTCACGAGCCGCATAAGCTCAAACATGCGGAGCGTCGCCTTTGCAGCGCTGAATGGCGAGAATCGAATCTCCCTGGCCTGGCGGCGCGTGCGCAGGAGGAGCGAGGGGGCGGGGCCTCGGGCAGGGCGGAAGCGCTAGGTGTGGCGGCAGCAGGAGGAGCGAGGGGGCGGGGCCTCGGGAAGGGCGGAAGCGCTAGGTGTGGCGGCAGCAGGAGGAGCGAGGGGGCGGGGCCTCGGGAAGGGCGGAAGCGCTAGGTGTGGCGGCAGCAGCAGCAGAGCAGCATGGCGCAGGTAGCACCCGTGCAAGAGCGAGCACCGAGGAAGCCGGCGGTGCCCCGGCAGCTCTCCTTCACCCCGCCGCTCATCCGGAACCCTTTCATCCACGACCCCCAGCTGACGGCTGCAGAGAAACTCAAAGTAAGCAGCGAGCATGGGGAGGAGGAGGGAGAAAAGGAGGCTGCCAGAGCCCCGGGAGCGCTTGTTGCAGCGTTTCCTGGCTGCCTCCGGGTAGCAGTACCAGAGCAGTCCCTGGGGCAGGATGCGATGTATCGGGGGGGTTTCTAAATTTGCAAGGGGTGCGTTTCTTAATGGCCTCTCTGCTGGCTCTTGCATGGATCTGCCGCGGTAACTTTTCCTGAGATGTACTAAACTTACCCCCCCCCCCATGCATGCAGGATGTACCTTTAGTACTTCCGCCCATCGCAGCGTCTTAATTTGGCAGCCGAAAAGCAGTGTGGTTTGTAGTCAGTAGTGAGGGTTTATTTTTTTAAATCTTGGATGAGCTGTCTCTGGTTCCGGAGATAAGTCTGTCGTTAACACAAAGCGATCCTTCTGTAAGGAAGTGAGAAGGAACTGCATCACAGGGAAGTCCTTTTTTTTTCCCCTCCTTCTTCCCCTGTTTGCTGCCGTTACTTGTACATGCAAGTTAAGGCAAAAGCAGCAGAACTAGGTAGGTTTTCTCCCGAAACATCTATTGTCCTCGTCATGACAACCAATGTGAACTGGTCAGGAGCAATTAAAAAAAAATAGACTTGGCTGTAATAGAGTACGAGCTATTTGTTCCAAGCAAATGCAAACCTGCAGGAAATGTTTGAGAACCCACGAGCGCCTATGAGTATCGGCAGAGTGGGAAAGAATAACGTCAAAGACTGAATCGAGACTCATTGCGTCCTCTTTTTTCGTTTCTTCGTTTTTCCAAGACCTGCTTCACCTGCAGTTTCAGGGTGTGTTGTGGGAGCAGCTTTGAGGCATGCACTTGAGTAAATAAAGGTAATGCCCAAGGATAGAAGCACTAGCTGACACCTGTGCAAAGTCACCTGAGGCCCCCAATAATGCCTGAGCACAGCCACTCATCCTCTGAGGACTAGGAGCACTCGAGCAAATGCACACCCTTAACCTCTCGCCAACCGTGGAGATAATTATATATGGCATTCAGTGCAAACCAATGGATAGTTCAGCAGGGGGGGGCTATCTGCATCTTGATTTTGTTCAGTTACAGAACTTTTTAATCTTTTGGTTTATTTAATATTTTAGTGATCCTCTAAAAAATTAAAATAAATATACTTATAACTGGTTACACCCCTTATTAACCCTTGTGACAAGTGTGGGGGGAGCTATTTAGATCTAATTCTTGGTGGAACGCATGAGTTGGTGAAAGAGGTAATGATGTTAGAGCCACTTGGCAATAGTAATCATAACATTGAATTTGACTTGATAAGTGGAGAGAGGACAATCAGAAAATCTACTGCAATGGCAGTTCTCTTTCAAAAGGGAGATTATAATAAACTGAGAAAAATGGCTAGGGAAAAACTGAATGGAGTGGCTGGCCTGGATGTTTAAAAATACGATCTTGGAAGCCTGGCAGGGGGATGTTCAGGAATGGCTCGCTGACGTACCGTTTACTGGGGAGAATCTGTTTGGAGATCGGGTGAGGGATGCGGTAGCCCAGTTGTGGGACCACCATGAGACCCTCCAACAGCCTGTGTCTTGGGACCTCAGCGTGGTACTAGCTCAGCTCATGAAAGCTCCTTTTGAGCCGCTGCATACCTGTAACCTGAAGTACCTGACCTGGAAGGTCATATTTTTGGTAGCTGTCACTTCGGTGCGCAGGATGAGAGAGCTCCAGGCCTTAGTGACTTATCTACATTATAGTAAATGTTATCATGACAGGGTGGTCCTGCACACACCGCCTAAGTTCCTGCCTAAGGATGTGAAGGATTTCCATCTTAACCAGTCTATCATCCTGCAAACTTTCTTTCCCAGGCTCTGTTCGCACCGAAGCGAAAGAGTACTGCACAGTTTGGACTGCAAGTCAGTTTTAGCCTTCCATCTGGAGCAGACAGAAGCTCATAGACAGTCCACCCAACTTTTTTTTCTTTTAACAGCAATAAGTTTGTGTTTGTCTTTGCCAAAGATATTATCCAGTTGGCTAGCAGGTTGCATCTCCTTCTGTTACACCCAGGTGGGACTGCATCTTGAGGGTCATGTCAAGGCTCATTTTGTGAGAGCCATGGCAAAATCTGTGGCCCATTTACAAGCAGTTCCCATAGAGGAGATCTGCAAGGCTGTGTCATGGAGTTCTCGCCACATATTTGTATCTCACTGTTGCCTGGGTAGAAGTGTCTGACGTGACAGTAGTTTTGTCCAGTCCGTTCTTCAGAATCTCTTTGAGAACCCAACTCTCCCAAGCTAGGGCCTGTTGGGGTTCAGGCTGTCTCCCACTGTTACCAACAGCACTGTTGTGCCCATTGGCACCTGGTTGGTGTCTGTTGCTCCCCTTTTGTTTTGGGGAGCAGCCTGTAGCTAGGGATTCATCCTTGTGTGAAGACTGCCATCCTGCTTGTCCTTGGAGAAAGCAGAGTTGCTTACCTGTAACAGGTGTTCTCCAAGGACAGCAGGATATTAGTTCTCAAGAAACCTGCATGCCACCCTGTGGAATTGGGTTTCTCTTATTTTTTTAGTTTTAATCGTAATTCTATGTTACAAGACTGAAGAGGGACTTTCGTGGATGCACAGTATAGGTCATGCTAGGCCAAGTCAAAAGTTCTGGAAACTTTGACAGACGTTTTCCATGCTGGGCTCCATCTGATGATGTCACCCATGATGAGGACTTACATCCTGTTGTCCTTGGAGAACACCTGTTACAGGTAAGCAACTCTGCTTTACATCATCTGGGTTCACCATGATTTCAGTTCTCCCAAATCTGGTAGTAGGCAGACTAGGAGTGGATCATTTTTCCCCTAGGAACTGAGGATCCATCCGAAGGGAGGGGCCCCACTCCTTAGGGAGTAGAGGAACTTGGAGGACCTAGCCCTGTATGTGGAACTTGAGCTCTCGCCTCATCTCTTGCCCCCCACCCCCTATCTCTCTGTGTCATTGCTCTCTGCCTTTATTCCTCCCAGCATTTGTATGGGGAAGAATACAGTGAAAAAAGAAATATGGGCAGGGGCACCATGGCAAGCAATGTGACCTTGACCAGCTGTCCACAGGAGTGCCCCCAGAGGTAGTGCATGCTACAGGGACCTTGTAAGGGAATCAGGAGTGGGAGAACCATCCTGAGGCTGGTGCGCCACATCTGTTAGATGCTTGGCCCTAGAGCTGCTTCAGTGCAGAGGGCTGCTTTTTGGGGGGTGGGGGATGAGAGAAATACTGCACAGCCGCAGGTGTCTGGCCTATAGCTATAAAATAGTTCTCAACGTTGCTGACTCTTTGCCTGGCATGCGATGGGTGCACCAGTTTGGCTTCCCCAGATGAGCCCAGTGAAGCCCCCCCCAGCCCTTAAGTAGGGGAAGGACTATGGGACTATGGGCACCAGCAGCTCCAGGGGAGGAGGAGCAGCTGCTTCTAAAACAACCTCCAGTTCCATCTTCCCCCCCCATCAATAGAGAGAGGCCGCCACCTACCTGGTGCAGCAGGCCATGGGGTTTGAAAAGCAGCACCTTCCCCATGGAGTCTGCCTTAAAAGGCTGGCATTCCTGCACCCATGCCTCTGCCCCTCCGGGTCGTGAGCAGGAAATCCTTCCAAGGCGCCATGCTGGTGGCCCGCAGCGCCGCCTGCCAGCTTTATATGACCCAGTATAACCGCAGCCTCTGTAAAAGGGTCCAGGACTTTGCTGCGGGCCTTCCGCAACAGCAGCAGGAGGCCCCTCTCGGTGACGGCCATGATGGGGTCTCGAAGCGGGAAAACATGAGGTGCGTTCCATCTACGATGTTTTCCAGGTAGCAGCGGTGGGCATCGGTGCCAGGGGAATGGCAATGGCTCTGGACCGGAAGTTCAGGATCAACTAGCCAACCTCCTTTGCCCAGGTAAAAACCTCTTTTTGGGGATAAGGTCAGGTATGCAGTGGCGCAATTGAAGGACCATCATGATACCTTCAGCAGCTCTCTACTAGCGCCTCTGAAGGCTCGTCCTCCGCCAGGAAATCCTCCAGGCCGGGTTCCCGAAAGCCCTTTTACTGGCAGAAGAAATATCCTCCAGCGTCCCGGGCTCATACGCCACACACCGGTTCCAGGGGCTGTCCTCGTCAACAGCGAGCAGCCAGACCCCAACAAGTGCCCCAGCCATGGACTTTCTGACTGGCGGCGAGGGAATGAAGGTCAGCTGACTGTACCTCGGACACCGGATCCCCTGGTCGGAGGCGGTCTTCACCCACTGCTGGGAAAATATCGGACCGATGGATCCTCATTATCATCCGATAGAGGTACCATCTGAACTACATTCGGCTCCCGGAGATCTCTTCTCCCCCCCCCCCACCCCCGCCCCCCAGGACATACTTCAGCCGGAACTTGCTGCCCTCCTCATGGCGGGCGAGGTGGAACTGGTCCCTCGCCATCAGCAGGGCCGCGGGTTCTTATTTAGCATCCCTGTGAGTCAAGTGATGCGGTAAACCCGGGTGGACATTTCCCTTCAGGCTCCTGGTGCCATCCCTTCCTCCTTGTTAATATCTGTTGCATCCTAGCTCCCTGCCAAGTTGGAACTGGAGGCATAAGCTGCATATATGAATAATTGCAAACATATGACAAAATCTCCGTCTGGTATGCCCGTAAGAACCAGCTGTACGAGAGGTCCGTTCAGTGCCGCTGGATGATGTCACCTGCGCATATATGAATAGTGACAAATCTCCGCCTGGTATGCCCGTAAGAACCAGCTGTATGAGAGGTCCGTTCAGTGCCGCTGGATGATGTCACCTGCATGTTACGGCTAATTCCTCTTAGCTACGGAAAACATTGTTTACTGCAAGCAGATTTGCTAGAACTGGAGACTTGGAAGTGCTTCTTTCTAGAGACAAAATTACTATGAAACTGAGTTTTAAACATTTAAACATCCATTACTAAAGCGTTTTTAAAAGTTTACAATGGAGCTTACTGGCTCAGCCTCCTCCCTGTGTACATTTCCTTTTCTTCTTCCATGGTTGGTTAGCATTTTATTTAAATGTTATATACATATTTAATAGTAATTTTGACTTTGAAACAAGTGTTCTCAGCTGCCCTTATTAGATTGTGTCTGAAGCACATTGTTCCAATGCTACTGTTTAAGCATGTCACTTCATTTATTAAAATGTATTAATCGCATAACACAAAATAGGCCTAAGCAAATTATAATTTTCAAATGTCCATAAATATTTTACATTTATTAGAAGAAACGTTTCCCTTATACCAATCTTTCATGCATTTTAATTTCCAGATGGTCGTACTTGGAATTATTCTGTTTCCAATCCGTCTCGTATGCCTTTTAATCATTTTGATGATGATTTGGCCGTTTGTAGCTGTCGTAACTGCCTGCTGCCCTTTAAAAGGCTCTCAGCCTTTCATAGGATGGAGAAGGTAAGAACCAAATATCCTACCAGTTTATTATTGAAGATGCCATGCGGGCAGACTGTGTGCTACTCTGGATAAATCATTTACGTACACATTGAACTGGAGTCAGGGTCTGTGTGCACAGAAAGCTCCTTAAGTGTTCTGAGATGTTTGTTTAAAGAACCTTTTATAGCTAATTAATTTGCACTTACCTGTATATATTGTGGTGTTTATATGAAGCTGAAAAATAAGTAAATTATAGTGTGTTGCTTCAGGCAGGATGCCCAATCCCTATATATTTTTATCAACAGGGCAGACTCTTCATTAGGCAAACTAGGTGGGAGGGTGGGAACATTACAGAACCCTTTGAATGCTTGCCACCCACTTTCAAAGAAAGCATGGCATCATGACTCGCTGGAAATATTTTTATAGCTTGTGAGCTGCCATTTCTTGATTGTACCTGCACCCACATTTAAAAAGTGCTTGTGCCAGCAATGGGCCATGGGAGGATGTCTGTTATGCAAGTGAACCCTTGAACCGGAGCAAGAGATGACACCCATCTGCAGTACTCAGGCGGACTCGTCTCCAGCAGGTGGAAGTTCTGCGAAGCCTTGACACGGAGTCCTCAGTGAGGAGGCTGGTACGCAGAACAAGTACCAACACGGGTCTAGGCTGGCGGCAACCAAAACAATGTCCCGATTCCAGGCAAGGGTCAGGGCAGGCATCAACAACGAAGTCCAAGGCAATCCAAAAGTCGAACCAGGAGGCACAAGTGAGCACAAAACACAGCCAACTACAGGAACCTGTTGTGAAGGCGTCTTGCTCCTGACTGAGGGAGTTTAAATCTCCCTCACCGATGACGACATCTTCCGGGTCTGGCCTCGCTTCAGCGTCGCAGCCCCTTTAAGAGGCGGAGCCAGCCGCGGCTTCTTCGCTGCTCCCTGACGTCTCCCTGCCTTCACACCGTGGCCTGCGCGCTGCCGACCGCCACGAGGGGGATCCTGCTTGGCCCAAGAAGAGGAGGTAGGGAGGTCTGGCCGCGAGCAATCATGGCCAGGCCTCACAACAGTACCCCCCCCCCTCTTTTGCCCCCTACTGGCTGGGCCTGGCTTGTCGGGATGTAGATGATGAAAGTGGTGAAGTAACAATTTATCCAATATATTTGCCACAGGTTTCCAGGAGTTTTCCTCTGGACCAAACCCCTCCCAGGTGATCAAATATTCCCATCGTCTATGATTACGGCGAATATCCAGAATCTCCCGTACTTGATAGATGGGAACTTCGTCAGACTCTATGATAGGAGATTGACGTGGAGTATCATGGAATTAAGAAGAAATTAGAGGTTTAAGCAAGGAGACGTGAAAGGAATTGTGGATCCGAAGACTGGTAGGCAGACGATAAGTTACAGGACCCAACCGTTTACTGATGAAGAATGGTCCAATGTACCGGGGAGTGAGTCTCATGGAGGGGATCCGTAGGCGTAAATGACGGGTGGAGGGCCAAACCCGGTCTCCTGAATTGAATTGCGGAGCGGGACGATGGTGTTTGTCGGCCATCCGTTTCGCGGTCTTGGCCGCTTGGCGAAGGCGAGCATTGGTAACCTCCCAGAGTTCATGGAGTCGCTGTGCCGACAGTTGGGCTGCTGGGGAGGCCACCGTAAGGGGTAGAGGTATTGGAGGCCGTGGTTGTTTACCAAAGACGATCTGAAATGGAGATTGTCCAGTGGCCGAGTGTATATGGGAGTTATGTGAAAACTCGGCCCAGGGTAGTAGGGAAGCCCAATCATCTTGGCGGTGGTTCACAAAAAGTCGTAAAAACATCTTTAGTCCTCTATTGATGCATTCCGCCTGACCGATTCCCTTGCGGATGAAACGCCATGGTAAAATCTAATTGTATGCCAAATTTCTTGCAAAGCACATTCCGGTATTTGGCCGTAAATTGCGGGCCTCTATCAGAGGTTATATGAAGAGGAAGTCCCTGTAGGCGAGAAATATGTAAAGAGAATAGCTCAGCCAATTCAGGCGCAGATGGCAACTTAGGCAAAGGTACGAAATGAACCATTTTCGAGAACCGGTCGACTACAACTCATATTACTTGATTACCATCCGAAAGAGGGAGATCTACAACGAAGTCCGTGGATATGTGGGTCCAGGGTTCTTGAGGAGGTGGAAGGGGCTGGAGGAGGCCCCAGGGTCGACCAGGTAATGGTTTCTGCTGAGCACATTTTGGGCATGAAGTCATGTAGGCCCGCACATCCCCCTTCACCTGTGGCCACCAATAGTAGCACGATAGCAGCTCCAAGGTACGTGCTCTCCCAGGATGGCCAGCAGAGAGAGAGAGTCATGCGCCCAGGAAAGTACTTTGGAGCGAAGTCAGAGTGGTACCACCGTCTTCCCGGGAGGTACGGTCTCTGTGGAAGCGAGCATCAGCTTGGCAGGATCTATAATATAGTTAAGAGTCTCTTGAGTGTCCTCTGTTTCATAAGATCTGGAAAGTGCGTCTGCACGACTATTCTTGATCGCCGAACGATATCGTAGAATAAAGTCAAATCGTGAAAAGAACAATGACCAGCAGGCTTGGCGAGGGTTGAGGCGTTGGGCTTTGTTGAGATATTCTAAGTTCTTATGGTCAGTGTATACAGTAATGGTGTGTTGTGCCCCTTCCAACCATTGTCTCCATTCCTCAAAGGCCATTTTTATGGCCAATAATTCTTTGTCGCCGATTCCATAATTCTTTTCGGCCGGAGAAAATTTTCGGGAGAAGTAAGAACAGGGAAAGAGGATGCCTCGATCTGAATGTTGACTGAGGACTGCTCCGACCGCAACTTCAGAGGCGTCTACCTCCACTATGAATGGTCGGGTAGGATCCGGGTGGTGGAGGCAAGGTTCTTGTAAAAAGGCAGTCTTCAGACTCTCAAATGCCTGTATGGCCTCACCGGTCCACTTCTTGGTGTCCGCTCCCTTCTTAGTCAGAGCGGTAATTGGTGCCACGATGTGAGAGTAGTGTGGAATAAAGTTCCGGTAAAAATTAGAGAAACCAAGGAATCGTTGTATCGCCCGAAGCCCCACTGGCCGTGGCCAGTCTCGAATACAGGCCACTTTTTCTGGGTCCATTTGAAAACCAGTGGTGGATACAATAAATCCTGAAAAGGGTATAGACTGCCTCTCGAAGAGACACTTTTCCAGCTTCACAAATAGACGATTCTCTCTTAGACGTTGTAGAACTTGTCCAACATCTCTGCGATGGGTAGCCAGGTCCTTCGAGCAGATAAGAATGTCATCTAGATATATAATCACCTGCTTATATAACATGTCCTAGAACACTTCATTCTGGAAAACCGCAGGTGCGTTGCACAGGCCGAATGGCATAACCAGATTCCAGGCAAGGGTCAGCAGGCAGCAATCCAAACAAAGTCCAAAATCCAAGCAGGGGTCGGGGCAGGCAGCAAAACAACGAAGTCCAAGGCAATCCAAAAGTCGAACCAGGAGGCACAGGTGAGCACAAAACACAGCCAACTACAGGAACCTGTTACGAAGGCGTCTTGCTCCTGACTGAGGGAGTTTAAATCTCCCTCACCGATGACATCATCTTCCGGGGCCGGCCTCGCTTCAGCGTCGCGGCCCCTTTAAGAGGCGGAGCCAGCCGCGACTTCTTCGCTGCTCCCTGACATCTCCCTGCCTTCGCGTCGTGGTCTGCGTGCTGCCGACCGCCACGAGGGGGATCCTGCTTGGCCCGAGAAGAGGAGGTAGGGCGGTCTGGCCGTGAGTGATCGTGGCCAGGCCTCACAACAATGTCATTGCGCCTGTGTCCAAAGGCCCTGCGGCTCCCGGTGGAACCTATCTTGCCACGCTGCTGAAAACAGGAGGTAGCCTGGAGCTGCTGCATTAGGAGTAGAGCAAGAGAGAGGGAAATGAATGGTGGCTAGGTGTGGGGGAGGGGTAAAGGGGATGATCGGCAGGTGGGAGGGTTGGAAAGAGGTTACTGGGCAGGTGAAAATGATGAAAAAGAGGGTGCTGAGGAGATGGGGAGGAAGTCCTGAGGAGATGGGGTGAAGAGAAAGTGCTGAGTAAGTGGGACATGAGTGAAGGTGAGAGAGGATGGAAAGAGCAGAAGCAGGACAATATAGCAAAGGGAAAATATATTTGTGGTGATGGTATACTGTGCATGTAGCAGAGGGGAGTGAGGAGGATGCTTTTCAAGTAGGGCTCTTCAGACAAGTTGATCAATTTCTTTGGCTGAGTGTTGGATCATGGGAGGGCATTATATTATTGCATACTTAGATTTCAGTAAGGCGTTTGGCATTCTTCAGCAAGTTTATTTAACCATAAAACGAGGCTTTTCATGGCCAACAAGATGAATTAGCAAGAACATGTGGGTGACATCATCCAATAGCATCAAATAGACCCTTCTCTCCTAGGTCACAGCTTTTGCTCTACTGAGCATGTGCAAAAGCTCCCATACAAGGGCTGCCTCGTGAGCACTTTATTGATTGTAGAGTTTTAGCTTGGTAGTTGACTCTCCAGGGAGGTAGGTGGGTATTAAGCATAGTTGAACCTGCTGCCTATGGAGAACCCTTTTATTACGATAAGCAAATTTGCTTTCTTATCGACAAGCAGGGCTGAATTAGCCATGACATGGAGAGTTTCATGATGAGTATTGCAGCAGATCACTTACTGAAAAAAGCAATCCAGACCCCACCATGGAGAGTGGACTACTGTGTTAACAGGATGCATTCTATTACTGTCATTTCTTGATAGATGATACAGACAGTAATGGGTCATGAAGGAGTGAATTAGTAAGCAAGTTGCAGTTTTGCAAATGTCTGAGAACACAAACACAAAATGTCCCTGATCTCGGAAAGGCACCAAAGTAGCCCTCTGCAAAACAATTAACTAAATAGAGAGTGCTATTTTGATACAGAACACGCACAACCTCCAACTGACGGACCACGTTTACCACCACCAATTTCTATTTCGGTGTGTTTTTCTCAATTGGCATCCTAGCTGCTTCTTACAGTCTGGGTCCTCTTACCTAAGAAAGCATACATTTCAGGGGAGGGAGAGTGAGGGGAGAGAGTTGGAGTGGGGACAGGGGAAGGAAGTGGGGGTGAAGTGACCAAGGGGGAGGAGGATGAGTGACTGAGGTAAATGGGGGAGGGAGGGTAAAGAACCTGACTCTGCAACTGCAACGCGTGGCCGGGGTACCGCTAGTTTATTTAATACAGGAGTAATATGTTCGTAACGTCTTGTACCTGTAATCTGATATATGGCAGCGTAACATAAGATTTTGGTTCAGGCCTTTGGCTCACTCAGCTTGTCCCAGAGTCCTTTGCTGTCTGCCTTAACTGAACCTGCTGGTATACAGTGAACCTTTCACTGACCTCAGATTCAAGAATTTGGAAGATATCTGGAAGACCTTTAGGCTCTGCAAAGCCTATAATTAAAGGTCAGGAGGTAATCGATGGCTGAAACTGTATTCTTTTGCTTATCTGGCTCCAAGAGACTCCAACTGAAATCAGAGTTTCTCCCTGCCCCTTGGAGATGAAATGATTGATCTATCGACAGAATAAAGAAGTTCAGAAGAAACAGAGCACATCAAAGCAATACTAAACAAAGGGACCTTCAGGTGGGAGGGGATTTCTCAGGCTAAAGATCAGCTCATTACACTGTCATATTGTGTAAGTGATCCTCGTCACAAGCATTTAGCAGTTTGAATCTATATAATATAGCTTTTTACAAGATAGACAGACACAGGCTGTAGGGCTCCTGTATTGAAGGTCTGGCAGTCTGTATCTACCAAGGATATGCAATAATAGTTATGTTTGCCTCAATTAAATTACTTGTAAATATCCTTGTGTCCAAATATCTGCAGAGAAGCGCCACTGTACAAAGTTAGGTAATATATACAAATCAGTCGTGCAGCAGAATTCAAAAGTACTTGTTATGGTTTTAGAGAATTAGAAGGAAGACCTAAATGAAGACTGTTGGAGTAATCAATATGCAGATGCTTCTAAGCCTCACCACTTGCTCCCTTAGCTCTGCATCCTGTTTCTTGAGTGAATTGACCTCTAGGCATCTTTCATACCGAACCAGTTCCTCACTGTTCAGGATATGTCTGAAGAGAGGCAGCAGTATTAACTGTAGTAATGTTGACATGTTTTCCAGTTGTCCTGTTCTTCTTAGGATCCTAGTATGTGTTGAAAGAAATGAGAAAAGAGATCTACCAAATCCCTTACCTTTTCCTCCATTGACCTGCAAGTATTGAAAGTTTGTCTTTTTGTGGATACCAAAATCTGCAACAGGGTAGACGCCCAGAAAGATATGGAAAACATGAGGAGGGATATAGCTAAGCTTGAGAAATGGTACAGAGTCTGGCAATTAAGATTTAATGCAAAAAATGAATTCATACATTTTGAACAAAAATCCAAAGAAGTGGTATACAAATCGAATGAGATCTGGGGTAATGGTATTTGATCTCGATGTGGCCAAACAGGTGAATAAGGAGATGACAGAAGCCAGAGAGATGGCTGGGTGCATAAGGAGAAGAATGGCCAACAGCAAAAAAGGTGATATTGCCACTTTATAAGTTCATAGAAACATCATCTCAAAACATCACTAAGTAGAAGAGCTCTTTCCACCGCAGGCCCTAAACTTTGGAACTCACTCCCACCAGACCTCAGACTTGAACAATCGGCACCCACCTTTAAAAAGAGACTCTAGACCTGGTTGTTCAACCAAGCATTCTCCTAACCCAAAAACCAAGCTTGTGAACTTCACGACTGTCGACATCAGTCTCGACAAAGTCAGTACCAGCGATTATACTCACTTTTCCTCAAAATATATTGTATTTAAATTATACTCTCCTTACTCATTGTAAGTTATTATTATTATTTATTTTTTCCAAGTTTCAACTCACCTTGTTGTTTGTAAGACATTATTCTATATACTGTCAATTTAATTGTAATGTAAACCGAAGTGATTAGTAACTTTGTTGCCAGAACTTTGGTATATAAAACTGTTAAATATAGAAACATAGGGGGCGCTCTAGCGCAGCGATCAAAATGGCCGCCTAAGCGAGGATCTCCGCTCTAGACTTTCCAATAAACTGGGGAAACTGCACTTCAAACTAATTTCCAGCGCTTATTTCTCGATCTTTTAGATCCTACATCTCTCCTGCATGCGATGGCAGCAAGCAAAGCCGGGAAAATTGAAACAGCCTTCGGCGGCGGCCGGAACAAAAAGATCGAAAGCTGACCCGCCGTCACCAGGCAAGGCCCCGCCAGCGAAAGTTATGGCGTCTGCTGACATTGTCTTAGTCGAGCTGAGACAGCTCAAAGATTTGATTAATATCAATATTGATGCCACTAACGCGATTCGGGGCGAACTACAAGCGGTATCCACCCAGCTTGACACGTATAGGTCCCGACTGGAAGATGTGGAAACCCAAGTCTCCTCCCTATTGCTGACGGCTACCTCCGTTCCGCAGCTCACCAAAGATATGGCGCACTTACAAAATTCTTTGGAAGACCTTTCTAACCGAAATCGCCGCAACAATATACGGCTTCTCGGCATTGCGGAAGGAGAAGAAGGTAACGATATCAGCGGCTTTCTTCTCAAGTTGCTTACCTCTAGCCTCCATCTTGAGTTCCAATACCCTGTGGAAATAGAACGGGCCCATAGAGTGCCTACTACACCTCTTCGTCACTCTAAATATCCGCGGCCCATTATCTTCAAATTGTTGCGTCATCCGCAAGTTCTCCAAATTCTGGCGGCTGCCAGACATCAGGCACCGGTTCAATATAAAGGTCACAATATATTATTTGTTCCTGATTTGGCCAAGGAAACTGCCGCGAAGCGTAAGGCCTTTCTCGCTCTCAGGCCGCGACTTCAGCGCGTGGGCGCGAAGTACGGCCTACTCTATCCAGCGCAAATGAAAGTCACTCACCTTAATCACACCAAGATCTACCAATATCCACAAGAATTGGAGACCTTCCTTCAATCTATTGGCAATGGCCAGGAAATGGTTACCTGAACTAGCGCAGCACAAAGTTATTTTTTGCCTGACATGGCTTTCTTTTAGTGCTGGCTATGCTTGGAACCGAGGAGTTGTCCGTAGCGCTGTTACAGCTGGTTTTTTCCTTTTTCCCCTCCTTGACTGTTCCCAATTTAATTTTTAGATGAGCGGAGTAGATCGCTTGGAAAGTCAGTGATCCGCCTAGACACCCACTACTGGTCCCCTACGGGACTCCTTAGATAGCACGGTTAGTGCTCATACTATTTGATATCTTTTCCTTTTTTTTTTCTTTTTTCTTCTTTCCTCTTTTTTCTTCTCCCCTTTTTCTTTCTCTTTCTTTTCTTCTCTAGTCTCCTCTCGTCTCCTCTTTTCTTTTTTCTTCTTTTCCTACTCTCTTCGTTCGCCCTTTGACTCTCTTTCTGATTCTCCCCCTAGTCTTTTCATCTTCTTCTCTGTCAGTTTCCTCTCACTGTTTTCTCTCTTACTGTTCTCTCCTCTTTTTAAATCTCGGCGGCCTACCACAGGTTATTTATATAGCCCTTCCTATATTCATTGCTCATGACATCCGCCATCACTTCATTTACTATAGTATCTCTCAATGTACAAGGATTCTCACATCCCATCAAGAGGAAAAAAGTCCTTGCTTATTTAAATTCCTTGCACACGGATATTGCTCTTTTGCAGGAAACCAGTTTGACCCCATCGGAATCTCTAAAACTTAAACGACACTGGGTGGGCCAGCTATCATTCAGTCCTGCAGTTCATAAAAAACGAGGAACAGCTATTCTTATTAACAAACGGCTAGATGCAACGATTCTTCAGCAATCAACAGATCTGGATGGTAGGTGGAATATCATTCAGATATCTATAAATAAGGCGATATACACTATCCTCAATCTCTATGCTCCGAATCAAGACGATCCCTCCTTCTTCCACACTGTGTTTTCTCATCTTTTAGCTAACGACTCTACGCAGATCATCATTGGAGGGGACTTCAACCAAGTCTTAGATCCTTTCATAGATCGGAAATCGACAGCACGCATATCCATCTCAAAATCAAGCAAAGCTCTCACACACCTTATGTCTTCTATTGGACTATCGGACCCTTGGCGTCTTCTTCACCCTGCTGAAAAAGAATATACTTACTTTTCTGCTCCTCACTCCTCTTATTCTCGCATTGACTTCTTTCTCACTTCTCATTCCTTAATCCCGCAAATCCTCGCAGCTGACATAGCTCCTATATTGGTGTCGGATCACGCAGCAATAATACTCCGATGTAACCTACAATCACCGATCATTATGGACAAAATGTGGAGATTTAATTCATCGCTCTTAGCAGATTCAGCCTTTGTGGATCATGTTCGTACTCAAACTAAGGATTACTTTTCTACTAATGACACTCCGGACATATCATTGTCTACTCTTTGGGAGGCTTATAAAGCCACCATTAGAGGTCTCATCATCAGCTACTCAGCGCACCAACGGAAAGTTAAGCAGTCGGAATTGGACCGGCTGCAAATCTCCGTTGCCTCTTTAGAATCCGAACATATTCAACGTCCAACAGCCACTTCTCTGGCGACTCTTCTAAAGGCAAAATTTCAATACAATCAGATTCTCAGCGCCTCTATTCGCCTCTCTACTTTTCACACAAACGCTACATACTATGCGGAAAATAATAAATGTGGACATCTTCTGGCCTCTTATTTAAAGAAGAAAGAGGAGAAAAAGCGTATAACTAAAATCACATCGGCTTCCAAACAAGTTCTCACTCAAGATGTTGATATCTTAAATGAGTTTCGGGACTTCTATGGAAAGCTTTACAAACAAGAGGTTCAAATCTCGGAAGAGGAATTTCAGACTTTTTTTTCTAAAATTTCTCACCCTTCGTTATCATTGCAACAATTTCAAGACCTTGAAGCTCCAATTACTTCACAGGAAATTGAACTTGCGATTCAAGCTCTGCCAGCCGGAAAAGCTCCTGGGCCAGATGGATTCAATATCGACTTTTACAGAACTTTTAGTAAGGACCTAGTACCATACTTACAACGGTATTATTTGACCGCCCCGGACCAACCGGATCTATTTTCTTCTTTCTCTACAGCATGTATCGTGGTCCTTCCAAAACCAGGTAGAGATGCAACGGAAGTCAGCAATTACAGGCCCATATCCCTATTGAACACGGACTATAAAATCTTTACTAAAATTTTAGCCACTCGCCTATCCCACATAATGCCCAGTCTCATTCATCCAGATCAATCTGGTTTCATTAAAAATAGACTCATAGCCAATAACACCAGACTATTTTTTCACATCCATGAAGCAGTTTCCTCTGCTCCCTCCCCGGTCATAGCTGTCTCTTTGGACGCCGAAAAGGCATTTGACCGTGTGGAGTGGTCTTTTCTCTTCTCTACTTTACTTAAATTTGGTTTTGGCCCCAGTTTCATTTCCTGGATTAAGCTCTTATATTTTTCTCCCACCGCTTTTTTATATATTAATAATCGTCGGTCCCCACTTTTTTCTCTTCACAGAGGAACCCGCCAGGGATGCCCCCTCTCTCCCTTGCTTTTCAATCTGGTTTTGGAACCCCTTCTAATTGCTATCCGTCAGAACTCGTTAATTACCGGTGTGACCATTGGTTCAGAGGAATATAAGATATCAGCTTATGCAGATGATGTGTTGCTTTTTTTGTCTTATCCTGACTCCTCCCTTCCACACCTTTTCCAGCAAATTGCTTCCTACTCTGCTCTCTCAGGCTATAAGATCAACTGGCACAAGACTGACCTTCTCCCCCTCAATACTTTAGGTGCATTGGTTGATCTCACCAACTCTGCTATACAGAAAGTTCCCCATTGCATTAAATATTTAGGAATTTATTTCTACTCTGAGCCCCAATTACCGTATTTTTCGCACTATAAGACGCACCTGACCATAGGACGCACCTAGGATTTAGAGGAGGAAATTAAGAAAAAAAAAATTCTGTCCCCATGATGGGCTCTGTACGGAGCTCCCCCCTGGTGGCCGTCCGTGGGATTTTTTTTTGTTTTGTTTTTTTATAGTAAGGCAGAGAACATCCACACAGGTACTCACACTCACTGGTTTTCTGTCCCTCACATACATACATAGGCTCTTTCACATTCACTAGCTCTCTTCACTTATACACATACCCACAGACAATCACACACTCAGACTCTCCCTCATACACATCTCTCTCACACCAGTTATTTTAAACTTTCATGACTGCTCCAGAGTTCAATAATAAATAGTCAGGGCTATATTACATTGATTAGGAGAGCAATTGCTCCTAATATTTCAACAGGTAGTCACTTAATCAGCACAGGCAGTAATTATATTTGCTGGTCTGTGTCATGTGTCCTCCATCCTAGGCAGTATACCACCCCCATGACCCTCCAATACATCCAAACCACAACGAGTGAAGTTCTTACTTTGGACTGCAAGTGAGAGCCTCCGACGGCAGAGCCCGAGCTCCCTGCCGGTTCCGGGTGCATCTCACTGCAAGATCGGCGTGGCGCAGGTCAGTCATCACCTGTTTAAACCGCGTGGGCTACGGAGTCCCCTCCAGTTCAAACAGATCCCTGCCGGTCTGCTGTTCCCGCGGTGCAGCTTGCTGCGAGGGTCGCCGCGGCGCAGGTCAGTCATCACCTGTTTGAACCGCGTGGGCTACGGAGGCCCCTCCAATTCAAACAGATCCCTGCCGGTCTGCTGTTCCCGCGGTGCAGCTTGCTGCGAGGGTCGCCGCGGCGCAGGTCAGTCATCACCTGTTTGAACCGCGTGGGCTACGGAGGCCCCTCCAATTCAAACAGATCCCTGCCGGTCTGCTGTTCCCGCGGTGCAGCTTGCTGCGAGGGTCGCCGCGGCGCAGGTCAAATGCCAGCCGTCTGAACTGGAAGGGCCTCCGTAGCCCATGCAGGTCAAACAGGTGATGTCTGACCTGCGCCGCGGCGACCCTCGCAGCAAGCTGCACCGCGGGAACAGCAGACCGGCAGGGAGCTCAAGTTCCGCCGGCAGAATACACACGCCTACACCACCATGCTGATTGGGCGGAGTTGGGAGGAGGCGGGGGACGGCGCGCGAGAGGGAGAGCTGCTACATTCGCTCCATAAGACGCACCCACATTTTCTCCCCATTTTTGGGGGAAAAAAAGTGCGTCTTATGGAGCGAAAAATACGGTAACTATTTCTAATGCTGAAACACATATCCTCCAAGTGATCAAAGATCTTACTATCCACTGGTCGCCCCTACACCTCACATGGTGGGGAAGGCTTGACACTATAAAAATGGTGATTGCCCCTAAAATCACATATGCACTGTCAATGATGCCTATATTTTTCTCCTGTACCTTTTATAAACAAATAGACCGGATACTCTCCTCTTTTTTATGGAAGCATAAGACCCCCAGAATTGCTTTAACCAAACTTAAGCTTGTTAAGGATAGAGGAGGTGTCAACTTCCCTAATTTTTATGCATACCATCAAGCTTTTATGCTTCAACAAGCTCAGCACCATTTTTCTCAATCTCCACTTCTAGGCGACAGACCTAGATGGCTAGATTTAGAATGTTCTTTAATATCTCCTCTCCCATTCACTTGCTTTCCAGGGATGAAAATATCTAAACGTCTGGAATCTAATGCTATACTACGCTCGCTGCACAAGGCATATTCTCTTTTTGACTCCATCCGCCCCAAACAAGTATGTTCTTGGAATTATTCTAATATGACCTCTATCTGGCGAAACTCTAAATTGACGATTGATAGTCACCAACTCAATTGGCCGCTATGGCAGACAAAAGGAATCTGGTTCTTGGCTTCCATTTTAGAAGATGACACGATACGCACTTTCACTCAAATGCAGGAGAAATTTAAGCTACCAACATCTCAATTCTTTGCATGGCTGCAATTACGTGCAGTTATTGCTGCTTCTCCATACTCCTCCGCTTCCCTTACTACACCTCCCTATCTCCTACAAGTTTTCCAGGAACATGGGCCTCAGAAACACTTAGCATCCAAACTGTATAAAATTCTTGTTTCTACTGAAGGTAATGTTCTTCGAAATGGGTTTTACTCTACATGGAATAGGGAGCTTGACACCTATGTTACCCCAGACACATGGCGATATCTTTGGACCATAACAACTCGCATCACACTTTCTTCCAGCCTGACACAATCTTCTTTTTTCCTCATGCATAGAGCTCTCTGGACGCCCTGGCGATTACATAGGGCTGGTTTACTTACCTCACACCACTGCTGGTCATGCTCGGCACCCAAAGCAACTTTTGAACATATGTTTTTCTTATGCCCCTATGTACACAGCTTTTGGCTCCAAGTTTGGTCAACGATCACTTCTATTGTTTCCATCTCTCACCCCTTCACGTATGCTGTGTTTTTTTTTTTAGGGGCTCCAACCCCTTTTTTTCCTTGTCCCTCCCCAAGCGAAAATTAATAGATTTTTTGTTCGCCATTGCTATACACACGATAACGTCTAATTGGAAACGTAGTGATCTGCTTTCACAAACTTGGTGGTGGAACTCGGTATGTATGTATTATAGGTATGAAAAAGCTATGGCTATAAAATGTAATCGTCTATCTTCTTGGGCTCAAGTCTGGAAACCGCTTGAGGATTATATTCTCTCTTTACCTGGTTAGCTTGATGCTTACTTGTACATTACATGCTCTCTCTGTTCTATTCTCAAGCCGTCCTTTTCTATATTTCTGACCTTCTTCTCTTTTCTCCTCTTCTCTGTTCTCTCTCTTTTCTTCCCTTTTTCTCTCTCGCATTAATCTCCTTCTTTCTCAGGATTCTTTCTAAGATTCTCCATACTATTATGTGTACTCCTTTTTTCCAATACTTACACTTATACCGATGATGTGGAGTACTCCTCTGTTTGGAATATATGCTTACTTGGAATATATGCTTACTTGGAAATCTACAAATAGGATATCTTTTGTTTTTTGATATTCTGTTCAATTTGCTCTTGTACCACTCCATTATGTTGAATCCTTATCTTGTATTTTTTCTTTCCTTTTGTAACTCTTTCTTTTGTATTTGAAAATATAAAAGTTTAATAAACCGTTTAAACAAAAAAAAAAAAAAAAAAATATAGAAACATAGAAATGACGGCAGAAGAAGACCAAACGGCCCATCCAGTCTGCCCAGCAAGTTTGGCACTTTTTTTCCCTCATACTTATCTGTTACTCTTGGCTCTTAGTAACCTTTTGGTTCTATTTCCCTTCCACCCCCACCATTAATGTAGAGAGCAGTGTTGGAACTGCATCTAAGTGAAATATCAGCTTGATTAGTTAGGGGTAGTAACCGCCGCAATAAGCAAGCTACACCCATGCTTATTTGTTAACCCAGACTATGTAATTCAGTCCTTGTTGGTTGTTGTCTGTATATAGATCCACTTTTCTTCATTCCCCCTGCTGTTGAAGCAGAGAGCTATGCTGGATATGCGTGAAGTATCAGTCTTTCGCCCCTGCCGTTGAAGTTCCTGGGAAGCATACTCATTTTGGAATACTGTGTTCAGTTATGGAGGCCACACCTTCAAAAGGATATTAACATAATGGATTTGGTTCAGGCAGTGGCTAATGAAATAAATAGCAATTTTTGTTGAAATGCGTATGTGGACAAACTTAAAGATCTAAACATGTATACTCTAGAGGAAAGGTGAGATGTATTAATGCACAGGAGGCGAGTCATGGGATGAGGGTAGACTGAGGAGTAATCTAAGGAAGTATTTCTTTACAGAAAGGTTGTGGAAGAGCCTCCTAGTGGAGGACAGTATTGGAATTCATGAAAGCATGGGACAAGCACAGAGGATTTCTGAGGAAGTGATAGGAATTGTAGAGTAGGATGTTGTGTGGCTGGGCAGACTAGATAGACTATATGGTGGGGTTTTTTTTTGTGTGTCATGTTTGTCATTTACTCATGTCGGAGGTCAGACTAACTGGCCTGTAGTTCCCAGCTTCCTCCTCGTTTCCACTTTTGAGAAAAGGAACCACATCAGCTTGTCTCCAGTCCTCTTGAACTACTCTCGACTCTAAAGCATTGAAAAGGTCAATGTGTGTGGTTGCCAAAACCTCCCTATGGGACACCATGTCTAGTTGGCAGATGGATGCCTCTGTGTTCCTCAAGAGTCATCAACCACCTGTGATTGTATGCTGCCAGAGTTCTGACCCCCCAAGGTAGGATGACTTGAATAGGAATGGATGCAAGGTGTCTTCTGCTATTACAGACTGCCGCCACCACAGATTGAGCAGGACTTAGACAGTAGGGAACACTCCACATCAGGGACCTGGAAAGTGCCCACAGGAGCAGGGCAAAACTGCAGAAACTGGAACTAGAAGGCATCCACTGAATCAAGGACAATATTAGGGGGAGGCAAGACTAAACAGTAAATACAGAAACAGACAAGGACTCCAAGAACTCGGAATGCATATGCCAAAGAGGAGGACTCTTGTGAGGCTATAAACTAGGGCCACAAGACAAGAACATAGAATACATTGGTCCAGGAGGGGCCCCACACAAGGCCGCAAATTAGGGCCTCATGGGTAGAGTCAAGACTAAGAGAAGATCATTAGTTAGACCAAAGCTCTGACAAAACAGAGATTGAGACGCAGAAATATAACAGAAACAAGACAGGAACATGATTGCCAGCAGGAGGTGCAGGTCAGAGAGCGGGAAGGATTAACAATTATATCTAGGCATCAGGCATAGTGCTGGGAGGACTGAACAGATGGTCCAAGAGACATGCAAAAGCTGCCCAATTGGTCCTGACAATGGAGGGCCCGATGCAATGTTACTTCTGCTGCCTAGGATGCCTGTGTAGGTTGATTGCCTTGTAGAAAGCAGGTTTTTCCCAATACCTTCTAGGAAGCCACAAGACATTGCCAGTGCTGTTGTGGGCTGTATGTGCTGCTCTGTGGTTAGTGCTTCATTTCCATTGTTTTGCTACTAATGTTGCTAACTGGCTCCAGATTTGCCTGACAGGGTTGATCAGTCCAGGATTTACCCCATTGCATGCAGGGATCTGTAGTTCTGTTTTCCCTGTTGTAGTCCCTAAGAAAAGTAAGACTATATAAGTCCTTGAATGTAATGGGGTAAACCTTGGACTGGATTAACCCTCTATCTAGTAAATCTGGAGCCATTTGGCAACCTTGATTCATTTCCATCTTCTGGCTGCTAAGTAACCTCTGTTTGTTTATTCCTTTCTCTGTACAACTTTCTGCGGGAGGACATTCTAGGTGTGAAAGTGTATATGTAATGTCAGAGTCTACGCTCTTGGAGCTTCTTATGACCTCTAGTTCTGGAACATTTTTCATCATCTGCCCAGTGCTGTTAGTTTTACAAGAATCCAAATGACATTTCAAACAGTTCTCCAAAATCTTACCATCCACTTATATAATCTAATTTGCTAAACATCTCTTATCAGAAAGTCAGTTCCAATACATATCTGGATAACCTTGATGACCTGACTGTTTTGCATAATATCTAATATGTATACACTCTTTATATGCAATGAAATATACCTTTTAATATTTATTTATTTTTAATTTTTATATACCGATGTTCCTGTATAGAATACATATCGCACCTGTTTTACAGAGAACTGAACTGTCACCCCAGGGGCAGATACATTGGAACAAGGTTGATACGAACTTACAGTGAACAAGAGGGATGCAATTAAAAACATGATAGCTAACATGATTGGTACAATTAAAACATATTTACAATGACATATTTACAGTGGTATAAGTGGAAGAACAGCTGTGAAGCACCTTTCGGTGAATATGCCATAGATACTCTGCACAAAATTTCTAGTACACGGTGAAAGTCACTGACAGTTTAAAAAAAAAAAAAAAGTGATATATCTGGTCACCACTAGCCCAAGTACTAAATGCTTTTTTTATTTTTAATTTAAATGTATGCATTGTTAAACATTGTGGTAAGGATGCCAGGTGGACCTGCATAAAACCCTGCCATTGGCTTTTTATTTTATTTTTTTAAGAAACTGCTTGTTAACTGGAATTTCTTGTGAAAGCAGGGTGCTGATTAAATACTTTAATTATGAATGTTCATAAGCTGCAGCTGCTGAATTTATTTGCTTTCCTTTTTTTTTTTTTAGGACATTAATTCATTGTTGCATTGGCTCCCTCACTCGAGCTTTGTTCTTTTCCATGGGGTTTGTGGTAAAAGTTAAAGGAAAGCGTGCGAGTCAGCTGGAAGCGCCGCTTCTCGTGGTAGCGCCTCATTCCACGTTCTTCGATGCGATTGCTTGTATTGTGGCCGGGTTACCTTCTCCCGTCTCCAGAACAGAAAACGTGGCCATCCCAATTTTTGGTAGTAGGTATATATTTATACACCGGTGTTTTATTTCTCTTTACTCTGGATGTTCGTTTTGGTTTTATTATAAGAAACAAATGTCACCTGGCTGTGATGCAGAGAGATCACTGGGACCGCAGAGTGCAGTATAACACTTTGCATTCAGCCTTCATGTAAGCCCTAAGGGGGGGAGCTTA
Organism: Rhinatrema bivittatum; assembly: GCF_901001135.1. Classification (NCBI taxonomy): domain Eukaryota; kingdom Metazoa; phylum Chordata; class Amphibia; order Gymnophiona; family Rhinatrematidae; genus Rhinatrema; species Rhinatrema bivittatum. The sequence continues at coordinate 26,788 of NW_021820946.1, forward strand.
AGTGTTAAACGGAGTCACAAAGGGGCAGGTTTTCAAAGGGCTTAGCTTCATCAAAGCCTCCGAAAATGTATTGGACTGAGTGGCTAAATGTGGACATCGTGGTTGGTAGAGGTAAGGCTCTTCCCTCTCTGCTCTGTCACCGGCCCCTCTCTCACACACACACACATTCTCTCTCACACACACACACACATTCTCTCTCACCGGCACCCCTCTCACCCCTCTCTCACACACACACACATTCTCTCTCACCGGCACCCCTCTCACCCCTCTCACACACACACACACACATTCTCTCTCACCGGCACCCCTCTCACCCCTCACACACACACACATTCTCTCTCACCGGCACCCCTCTCACACACACACACACATTCTCTCTCACCGGCACCCCTCTCACACACACACACACATTCTCTCTCACCGGCACCCCTCTCACCCCTCTCACACACACATTCTCTCTCACACACACACACACACATTCTCTCTCACACACACACACACACATTCTCTCTCACCGGCCCCACTCTCACACACACACACACACACACACATTCTCTCTCACCGGCCCCACTCTCACACACACACACACACACACACATTCTCTCTCACCGGCACCCCACTCTCACACACACACACACACACACATTCTCTCTCACCGGCACCCCACTCTCACACACACACACACACATTCTCTCTCACCGGCACCCCACTCTCACACACACACACACACATTCTCTCTCACCGGCACCCCTCTCTCACACACACACACAATTCTCTCTCACCGGCACCCCTCTCTCTCACACACACACACAATTCTCTCTCACCGGCACCCCTCTCTCTCACACACACACAATTCTCTCTCACCGGCACCCCTCTCTCTCACTCACACTCACACACACACATTCTCTCTCACCGGCACCCCCCCCCCCATACTCTCTCACATGCTGCGGGACCCATGCCATTGGTGGCGAAGATGAAGGCCCAGCGTGCCCTCCGTGGCAAAGAGGAAGTCCCGGTGAGGCATTCCAGGCACACGGGGGGGGCCTTCCATTTTCAGCTTCATCATAAAATAGCAGCGGACAGCCCGGCATGCCGCGAATGGCACAGGCTCCGTTCGCGGCGAAGGTGAAGGTCCAGGCATGCTGATCGCGGCACACGGGGGGGCTTCCTTTTTCACCACGAAGGGCGCGCCGTGCCTTCATCTTTGCCGTGAACTGAGCGTGTGCCGCGGAACGAGCTCCGTTCGCAGCATGCCAGGGTGTCCTCTGCTATTTGCTGCCTGTCCCACGATGGCTGCTGTCCTTGTGGTTTGAAGGAGGAATCTTGTGCAGTAGCTCATGGCCGCGCGAGCACTGACGGACAGCATTATAGCGCCATCTATCGGCAGGCTGTGGAACATGTGCGAGCACCGACGGACCCCAAGCCCAATATATTATAGATATTATACACTTGTAACACAACCTGATGCTTGTCAGTGTCACAACTAATATATATATATTTATATTGTCCCTATATATGTACATTTATGAATGGATCTTTTTTTTTTTTTTTTTTCAGAATAGTATTTTTTATTGGTGTTAGCAGGCAGTGAAAAACCAATCGCGCCCAGAAACTTCTGAGCGAACAAAACAGTAGAACAAAAACTTAGGAAACTGTTACATAGAAACTTCAGCAGTTATGTGCCACCTGATACACCAGTAACTTTGTATAACCCTTCAATACTGCAACCCCTTCCCACTCCCCCAACCCCCACCCCAAACCCAGCATCCATTCCACAGTCATACACATTCATACTAACACTTATGAAACCCCCCCTCCCCCCCTTGAGCGGCCCAATCAGCCCTGTAACCATGAGATCGTAAATCATCTTAGAAAGATACTGAGGACAAGTTCCTATGTAAAGAAAATAACATCTACTTAGAATAGTCTGATTACGATATTATAAATATATAAATAAATAACTTAATAATTTAATCGACTTCCTTAAAAACAAATGAGTGATAAATGCCAGAACAAGAAACGTCTGGGTACACATCTTTTTTTGCAAACATTTACTCAATTGGCTGATAGTACAAAAAAACGACACCTAAGAAGCGGCCCGTTGTAGCTGTCATCCAGTTATTTGGATAGGTATATCAGCATAAATAACAAGACACTAAATCTAAATAAGGCAGAATGTATTAAAAAGGTAAAAACCTGGGGAGCCTATCGCCGTGAGAGCGCACCGGAGGGTGCAGGGCAGGAGGACGCGATACCGGAAGGAGCCGAAGGAGATCCGGCTCCACCCCCGACGTCAGCGGGAGCCGCTGGGGCTATTTAAGATCAGCACTGCGGCGCGCAGCCGAAGCCGCGCGCCCCTGGGTGAAATTCCGGCAGACAAGTTAGCCATCTGATGGGGAGAAAGAGAAAGGTAAAAACCTCCACTCCTACGGTGAAAGAAGTCAGAGGCCCCATGGATGACCACCTACAGCGGAGGGTGAGATATAATGTTAGAGAACTGGCTTCAGAAATATCTTTCTCATCGGGTGATTCCGGGAGTCCAGCCCAGATCCAAACGTCCATTTCACCCCTGACTGGTGGGAAGGTTAATGGAATTGAACATGACCCTTCCCAATTAGCAATGACATCTGCTAATCCAGCAGAGGCAAAAGAGAGGGTACAGACAATAGTCATGGGAGCAGTAGGGGGAGTGAACATCACGGAAGAGGGGGGTAGTAGACCCCTTCTGTATGAGGAACCATGCATGTCTGAACCTGAAAATATTTCATTAACCGATGTGTGGAGGGCAGTAACTAACATGGACAGGAGATTAGTCCAGTCCATGAATCAAGCCACCATCTTCGCAGCAGATACTAAGACTGCCCTGGAGGATCATGAAAAGAGACTAAAACATCTAGAGGTGGTAAATGCCACACAAGTTACCTCTATGCAAGCGTCAGGATCAGCCTTCATAAAAGACACTTTAATGATATATAAGCAGTTAGAGAATATAGATAATGTTTTGAGAAAAAAGAATCTTCGAATATTGAATTTTCCCATCACTAGACTTTTGTCGGCTTATGAATTATTTAAGAAATACTCAAAAGAAATTTTGGGTATTTCTGAAGATATAATAATTTCTAACTTGTATTATGTATCTAATATAAAAAAAACCCTGGCAAAAAATGATGGAGATATGGATATTCTCCAGCCTGAAAGCCCTAATTTAACATCTTTCTTAGAGGCGTCAGTGGATAATATCCAGATAAGATCAACATTGGTAGTGGTGTTTGCTCTGGAGAGTCAGAAAAATCTGGTTCTCCAGAAATATTTTTTGAATAAAAGTTTTGCGTTTTGTGGACAAACTGTGCAAATGTTTCCAGACGTGTCGAGAGCTACTCAGCACAGAAAGGAAACACTTTTTGTTAATGAAACAGAAGGTATTGGCCTTAGGGGCTACCTTTTATCTTAAATATCCATGCAAATGTATGATTTCTTTTCAAAAAAATAAGTTTGTTTTCACTGACCCAGGACACTTAGAACCTTTTCTTCAGGATAAAGGTGGTTAAAAGGGTTACTACCCCAGTTGGAGAAAGAGTTTGGTAAAAAAGTAAAAGTCTCTCTTGATTTATGTTCTCATAATTACCTTGTTTTCTTAGATATAATAGGCTCCCCCATTGATTATGGGGTCTGTATGTAAATTTACAGAATAATGTTTTCTTGAGGTTGAAGTTAAAAATTTTTTGATTTTTGCTGTGAATCCATATTTTCTATTCATATTTTACTTGAATGTACTTAAGAAATTATAATAAACTATAAATAAAAAAAAAAAGGTAAAAACCTAGGGTATATTGAAATGTATGTTATTTATATATATATATATATATATATATATACATACTGGTGGTTGTTGATGGTCAGTCCTCCTTAAAATCTGTCAAGCTCAGAAAAGCACTGATAACGAGTAGAGCACACTGAAAAGACAAAATAAAGAAAGAACGCTGGGAAGGCAAAGTAATCTGCCACTACTTATAAGTAAATATTGAAAGTTAAATAAAAATTAATATACTAGAATACTATAAATGAAGAATTATATAAACTGTGTGCCATGGTGAGCAAGCAATGCAGATAACACACAGTAATGAATGAGTACAAAAAATGAAAACCTTTCCATTCATTAATATTAAACCATGTGCGAGCTTCATGAAGGAACCATTGTGTGGGATCCCCTAACTCTAATGCATCATTAGTATCCTTTGAAGATACCTCCCTCCGAACCATGCGCTGCTGAGCGACTGTCGGCTTCCCCCTTAGAGCAGCTTTTAAACTAGAACAATCTCCCTTTTAAAGGTTAGCGCCAGCAGCCTGGTTCCACCCCCAAAAGGCTCCCCAGTTCCTTACAAAACTGATCCTTTCTTCAGGCAGGCTTGGAGAAGGAAGTGGCTCGTAATTCCCTGAAGGTTAAAATTGCAGCAGTCTCCTGTTGTTGGTGTGAAGTGCAGGGCATTTTGGTGGCAAACTGTACTGATGTGGTTCGTGTTTTCTCCAAGAAGTTGACCCTGGCTGCCATTCGGGCTTTTAGTTCCTCAGTGGACTTATTTTGGTCTTTCAGGCCCTGGTCTCTGTGCCTTTTGAGCTACTAAAGCATGTTCATAGTTCTTGTTTTGGGGGGTGAGTTCTTCTACACATTGTCTCTCAGATGAAGACTATCTTGTAGGGGATCCTTTACTGATGATTGCCACCTCTGACTGTCCCTTTCTTTAACCAAATGTGGTTTCAGCATTTCATTTGGATTAGTTGGTCACCCTGCCTGCTTTTTCTAGAGAGGGGGGTGTTAGCTGGTCAGTGAGGTTCATGGATGTTCGGGTTCTCATTCAGTACTTGGAATGACTACGGTAATTGGTTTTGTAGGTCTGAGAGTCTGCTTTGTTGGCAGTGGCTTGCATGAGGGAGAAGTGGCCTGTAAGACTTCTTTAGCTTGTTGGGTCAAGGTCATGGTTTCTTTGACAAACTTGCTTATGGGATAGTGGGAGCTAGGCGTTATCCATGCACAGTATTCCTTCTGGGTGGAGATGGCTGTACCTGAGGACAGTTGCAGGGCAGCCATGTGGTTGTCCTTGCATTACTGTCTGGATGTATTGCCTAAGGGCTGATGTTCTTAGTGGCCCTTCCTTCCACCCATAATAGTGGGGCTTTGGATCTTCCCACCTGTTTGGACTGACTGGACTGGTGTAGCAAGGTGGAAGGAGACATTTTTTTTTTTTTTTTATCTGCTAATTTTCTTTCCGTTAATTCTGCTACACCAGCCCCAGACCTTCCTGGGAAGTTGGACTGCCTTTTTCCTCCATAGAGGCATGTTACTACAGATTATTTATGTATGTGTATAGTTGACAGAATGTATGGTCTTTCTGCCTTGCCTGTGCTTCCAGAGTTTTTTGCTTAAAGGGGGTGAGTTTTGGGTGTGGTCTCTCCCAGTATGTTTGAGGTGGTACTTTGCATATATTTAATGCAGTTTAAGTCCTTTGTCATAGGGATACTGGAGTTTCTCTGTACTGCACCACCTAAACATAATGGTGATAAAGTCACAGCCTGTGTGCTTTGCCTCCATCTGCTATAGGGGGACATAATGCACCTGTTCACTGCAGCAGGATTCAGAGAAAGTTTAGAAAGTAAGAATTTGTTTCTTACTTACTAGTGGTGAGTGTATCAAATTTTCCCCGTCAAACACAGCAGCAGTACTCTTGCAGGGGTGACATCAGATGGAGCCTGGCATGAAGCTTCTGGAAGCTCTGAGCACGCCCTTACCACTCCTCCATGTTCCATGTAAGGCCCTTCATGCTCATTTTTTCCACACAGCCTGCAGGTCAGGATTCATCTTTGTTTTACAGTCGCTCCAGGGAAATATTTCTGGAGCTGCAGGAGCCATTTCTCACGAGGCCCTGCTGGTTATGCCTAGGTAGGTATTTTCATATGGTTTTAAATTCACTTATGTTTTTCTTCAGTCACATGGTGCACTGATTCTGGTGCTCCGTGGTATCACCTGTGAGGGATTTTTTGCCCTATCATTGAGTAGTTTATTTGACTCTTATTTTTCATTTGATGCCTTGGAAGGCTTGTGGCTTAGGTAAATGCTCCCTGGGCGGCTGGGATTGGATCCCCTGCTCCCTCTTCATCAGTGGGTGCTTTGCCTGGGGTCTGATCACATCTTGGGCTGCATCCTTGGTGAGGCTATGACCCTTCGAAGATATCATTCCTGGTGGGAATTAGGGGAGAGTTTAGCCTGATCCGAGGCATAAACATAGAGGGACCCAGGAACTGGACCAGCCATCGATGGTGCATCAACATTGGGGTGGTATCAGTTCCCCTCCAGCCCTCTTTTCAAGGCATCAGGAAGGATTAAGAGGCATTGACATTTGGTTGAAGTTTGGTGCAAAAAACTGACATTCTGATAGCAGCCATGAATCTTCCCCTGAGCAGTCCCAGGAATCGTATCAGTCTTCAAGAGTCCAGGTGATCGAGTTGCCTCTTCTCCCTTCTTCCCAACCTGTACTGGCATTGGCCGTTTCAAGGAGGAGCAGGACATAAATCTTTAGAAGGCCCTGCAGTGCATTGGTGCAAGAGTGTAAATGTCTGTATCAAGGCAGACTGATATCCAGTTCCTCTGGCATGGCCACACCAATGGGAATCAACATTAGGTGCCCAGACATTGATGACATTTTCCAGTGCTTTGGCAGGAGAAGTTCCCCAATGCACAAATGTTCTGGCCGGACCCCATAGGCAACCAAGTCCTCTCTGGGGTATTGTCTGCTAGCCAGGTGAGATCCCAATCCATACTCTATTATGCCTATCCGATTTGGATGTGATAAGTTTTGGGATGGGCTCTGAGCAGGAGTGGTCAGTCCCATCTCCCCTGTAGGATTTCTTATGGAGACTTTGAGGAAAATAGCAGATGCCATTCCATTTAACTTGCAGGAGGAGGAAGAATTCAGGACCAGTTTTTGAATGTCTCCATGGTTATTGTGGTAGTGCCTGTCCATGAGATCTTTCGGAAGATCCAGATTGGAATGTAGTATGTTACCTTTCTGCTATCTCATTGGTCTATGATGCTCAAATCTGCCCCTAGGAAGGGCAAGATTTTTGACCCACTCTACCCTGGGCACCCTTTGGAGGAAGGCATTTCAAGTGGCTATGTTCAATGCTCAAATAGCTGCCTATTGGTCCTTCAGATGCTAGTACATTGGTAAACTTGCTAGTGTCAATGTGCTGGAGTGTATAGATAGCATTGCCTGCTTGACCTATAACATTTAGAATACCATGATATGGCGAACATTTTTGACAATAGTGTTAAGGATGTGGTAGCTCAGTGATGATGCCCTCTGTGCACCAGACCCACCATCCAAAGTCAAGGATCTTGTGAGGTGCCAAAAAGCGAGGATTTGCTTCCCATCTTCCCCTGCCCCCTACCCCCATGTGACAGCAGGGTACTTGCTCTCATTTCAGAGAGCCCAAAAGCCCACTGCTCACAAGCCAGCCACGATCTGGCATGGTGCTCTAACTGGATTGGGAAAAGCATAGCCCAGTTTCCAGTGTCTGTCAGAGAACCTTCCTATTGAAGGAAGGCTGAGAATTAAAGTAAACCATTGCCCCTGGTTATCTTCAGACATTCAGGGACTCAGCATAGGAGAGTATGCCTATTGGATAGTCCTCTAAATTGTCCACCAAGAAGCTCTTCGACAGACTCCTACATTAGGACTTGTTGCAAAAGGGTATTTCCTTCCCTTTTAGAAGATCATGTGATAAACCCTGTTCACCAGGGTAAAAAGATAGGATTCTGCTCCAGGTACTTCCTGATCCCTAAGCCTAAGGGAGGGAACCTGTCCCACCCTTGACCTGGTGGTGATAAGGGAAAGTTCACAGTGGTTTCCCTCAATATCCTGATTCCTTTTCTAGGAAAAGGGGACCTCTTCCTCTCAGTGCTTCCACTGGATTGTCAGAAACAAGGTGGAAAGAGGATAACCAATGGGATAATGCTATACTAGGGTGCAAATTATATTACAGTGACAGAGAAGGAACATCTTGGTGGCGGGGTAATGCTTTGTCTAGGATGGCATAGAGTCCAACAGGATAAAGATCCTTTCCCTGTATGTACCCAGATCAGTCCAGACTCCTGGGTTTTGCCTCCCTTCCAGCAGATGGAGACAGAGAGATTTTCTCAGGCACAGTTTCTTAACCTGGTGTGCCACCTACATTTCCTCAGTATTTCTCTCTCCCCAGCAAATGGAAGTGGTGCAAAACCTGCAGTTCTGTACCAGAGTTTGGGAGGGGGGGGGGGGGGAGAAGTATTAGGGACATTAATCAGAGTTTCCTCCCAGGAGGTTGGCAAGGTCCTGTTGGGACCATCCTTCCTGGTGGTAGGTTAAGGACGAGCAGGGGTTGGGAACCTCAAATTTGCTCTTTAGGGTACACTGGGGGTGACAGTCTGTGGTCCAGCTCCCTCCCCCTCAGCGAGGATCATGGGAAGTTCTGCCACCCTTCTTCAGGAAAGTAAACTTTTTTCCTTTTCTTTCTTGTCAGTAAAGTTTCTATTAAAAAAAAAACAAAAAACAGAAGCGGTGCTTATTTGTTCCCAGCGTTCGCCCTAGGGCTGGGGGTAGGTGAAAGGGCACTCCCACTAGAATTGCCTACCTTTATCCTTGCTTTTTATTCAGGTGCACACACTGGAGAATATACCCCACTATTTCACCTGTCACTTAAACGTTTATATGCTAAGATTTCCCAAAACAACACTGACTAATCATCTTCTCTCAATACTCCTACTGGATTAAGAGTTACTGAATTCTTCCCCTGCAGTATATCAGCTCAGGGTTCATCTCAGTGCAATTGGTACTCATCACCATCATGTGGAAGGTAACTCATCTCCGTTCAGTTTTTAGTTGCTTCAGTTGAAGTCTTCCGTCAAGCCTTCTGTTGTGTAGTACTCACCCAGTTGATGAACTGGGAGCCTTTGGAGTCTTGTGAGCAGAAGTAGCTGACTTGGAAGGTCATATTTTTGGTGGCGGTCACTTTGACACTTGGTCCCTAGTGACTAATCTGCCTTATACAAAGTTTCTCACAATACTACGGTTCTATGCATGGATCTCCCAGGGACCTTCAGCCTTCTGTCTGGAGTCAACGGAAGCCCTCCCAGCTTTTTGTTTTGTTGTCAATATGCCTGTAATTGCCATCGTCAAGCAGTTTACTTTTATTTGGCTTGCAGATTGCATTTCCTTCTCTTATGTGCAGACAGGCTATATAAAAGCTCACTGTTACAACCATGACAGTGTAAGCGGTCCACTCGGTCTTCATTGAGGAGATCTGTAGAGCTGCAGCATGGAGTTTTCTCCACTCGTTCACATTTTACTATTGTTTCAACAGGGGCTTCTGACATAATAGTAGTTTTGGTCTGTCTGTCTTATGGAGTCTCTTTGAAGTGTAGAACCCAACTCCATGCCTCGTAGGGCCTGTTATTTTGGTTTCAGACTGCCATAAGAGAAAAACCAAACAGAAAATATTAGGATGGCGTGTCACCACTAAAAACAGTCTTGCCCATTGGCACTGTTTTGGAGGCTTTTTTTTCCCTCCTTTTGTTCAAGCAGCCTGTAACTTGGAAATCTTCATGTGAGAACTGGAGAAAATAGTTACTTAGCTATAAAAGGTATTCTCTGTCTTCACAAAACCCTTCTACCTCTCCTTGGACTTGTTTTCTCCAAGTCTTAGCTGTATCATGGACTGATGGGATGCAGGGGAGTGGTCAAGGCTGCTCATTCCCAGTGGGGCATGCTCAACATTTCAAGAAGCTTTGACTGTCAATATTCTGTTCTCAATGTGATGATGCTCGTGACTGACATCCTGCTATCTTTGGACAGCACCTGTTAGAAGTAAGTAACTCTATTTTATTGTAACTGCATTGAGGTCATAATGAAATTCTGGGATATCAAACAAATAACATTTCTGTTCAAATCATTTTCCCTGCATAAAATATGACTTGTGTAGACATTGTGCTTTTATACGCAGATATCATGGTTTATGCACACTAATCAAGTCTTTGCACGTTTTACAGGTTGGTGTGTGGTGTGTTTTTTTTCTCTTTAAATATTCCTGATGTCTTAGGTACCTACCATAGGTTTACTGCATCAGTCGTGTTAACTTTTTGCATATAAGAAAAGAAAATGTGCATTGAAAGTGAGCACACATTTTTTACTTCTCTTATTTCATCGGAGCTTACATTAGATGCTCTGCCCTTTTTTTCAAAATTGACCCCTATGAAGCAAAATCAAAGTTGCTCCTGTTTATATTGGGTTTTCTGAAAATATCCAGCTTTGCCCCTGTCTCCTGAACGTTCTGGATGTACAGATATTATGTAATAATTATCCCGCCCTTATGGAGGTTGAAGTTTCTTCCTGTCTGAGGATGTGTTGTATACTACACTGCAGGAATGTGGCTTCGCCATTGACTCAATATGAAACCACAGGGTCTGGAAGCTTAATTATCTACTTTAAAGTATTTGTGGTGTCCTGCCCAAGATGCTTTTTGGGAAAAAAAAAAGTGTCATGGACTCAACCCAGGGCAAAAAGCTGAGGAAATCAGTTATTGGGATAAACCTACAGCAAGAGATGAGTTTTGAATTTAGAAAACCTTGTTTTAAGTTTTACGCATCTTAAATATTTGACTTTTTACATTTATTTTAAAGGAATGCTCCGTGCTACTCAGCCTGTATTGGTGTCCCGCATTGACCCAGATTCTAGAAAGAGAACAGCAAATGAGATAATAAAGCGAGTAACTTCAGATGGGGAATGGCCACAGGTAAAGTTTAATTACAGATTATTGGCATGGAAAATCACTAATTGTCAAATGCAGAGTCTGTAGTGACCGATAGCCATCCTGAAGTGGAGTTGCGGAAAAGTAATTACTGCTGTACGGTTTGAACAAGCTTCTTTTACAGGTGTCATTCCATGCTAGAGACATGGATGTGTGTGGTGCCTGTGTAAAATGTTACTAAACCATTCCCTGCAAAATCTGGAATGACTTAAGCTTTTCTGTACTGCCAGTGTACCATAGAAAGTCTGGAATAGTTGTTAACAAAGTAGAATCACTGCATGCCTTTACCTAATTTACTTATAGATCCCTTTGAAGACTGTTTGCTGTGAGGGCAATTATTATTCAGTTAAAAGAGCTTTATGAAAATTGTTTACCCTCCACGTGGTTAAAAGTATGCACGTTCTACAACCTGAGCACTTTTATTCACATGCGGAGGTCTTCCTTGGGACAGGGTTAGTTTGGGAGGAGGCAATAACATGCAGTTTTGCATTTTCAAAAATGTTTTTCCCAAAATGTTTCCACAGAAAAAACAGTTGTAAATTTCTGTGGGTACTTTTTTTTTTTTCTCAGGGCAATCTTTTTTTTTTTTTTTTTTTCCCGTGTCTGCTGCGTATTTCCTATGCACAGCTTAATTTCTCCGAAGACAAGCAGGATGGTAGTCCTCGCACATGGGCGACATCAGATGGAGCACTGACAAGGAAAACTTATGTCAGTTTCTGGAACTTTGACTTGGCACACCGAACATACCCAGCATGCCCTATACTACGGGTCCGTGTGGGGTCCCTCTCCAGTCTCTTTCTCTGGAACTGTAAGCATCATGGTGTGAGTGAGCTAACTTTGGCTTTTTTTTTTTTTTTGGCCTTGTGGAAAACTTTCTCTTTTCTCGCATTTTTCGTGGATTTTCTTTACGGTGTTCACTGAGTCCCTCTGTTTCCGTGTCGTGTCCTTAGGGATTTTAATGCTTCTGGTAAGCTTCCTTTCACGGTTGATTCCCCCGCAGTGGTGGTGCCTTGGTGACTGCTGGCTATTGACACCCGCCATCATAGACTTTGATTTGGCATCCTTTTTGTTTCATTCCGTCAGGGCTACCTCTGGTTTTCGGCGATGCCCGAGGGCCATGTCCATTATGGACCCCCATGAGATATATCCTCTGCCTGGGGGCATCACATGACGTCTGGGAATTGCTGCTTATGCACTCATATGACCCCGAAGGGACGTAGTCTTCGGCTTGACAAGATGGAGCAGCTGTTCGGATTGAAGAAGATCAAGCTATCGGCATCTGTGGCATCATCCTAGGTACCGTCTAAATTTCAATCTGCTCCCGGAAGTCACGCCCCCATGTCCATCGTGGGATTCATCCACCCAACAGGTCGTACTTCAAATGGAACTCTCTGCCCTCCTGGTAGCAGGCGCAGTGGAACTGGTTTCGCACCATCGGCAGAGCCGAGGGTTCTATTCGAGATATTTCCTCATTCCAAAAAGGAATGGCGCCCATCCTCAACCTCAGGGCGTTGAACAGGTTTATCGCAAGAGAAAAGTTCAAGATGATCTCTCTGGGCACGCTGATCCCACTCCTCAGAGGAGACTAGGTTTGCTCCCTCGATCTCAAAGAAGCTTACACTCACATAGCTATTTTCTCCAGCCACCGGAGGTACCTCCACTTTGTGGTAGGAAAGGCCCATTACCAGTACAGGCTATTGCTCTTTGGGTTGGCCTCAGCCTCTCGTGTCTTCACCAAATGCCCGGCAGTGGTGGCTGTCTATCTCAGACGTCGATCGGTTCATATCTTTCCATAGCTCGACTGGTTGATCGACTCCTGAGCAGGGGACCCTGAGGGCTCTGGCCCTGACTGTGCAGATGCTACAGACTTTGTCAATTACCCCTAAGTCTCATCTCTGCCCATCTCCTCAGCTGGACTTCAAAGGAGCCAGATTGGATACAGTGCATGTGAGAGTGTTCCTGCCCAGAAATCGGGCTCTTGCCCTCGCCTCACTGGCCACCTTTGTCAGGAACAGCTAGCAGGTATCTGCCCACCGTCTGTGAGGCCACATGGTGGCTTCCATCCATTTGACCCCTCTCGCCCACCTGTGCATGCAGAAGGCTGTGACCTTTGGTCCCAGTGGTGACAGGCCTCTCAAGATCTTGAGACTCGCGTCACAATCACAGATCCTGTGCGAGTGTCTCTGTCCTGCTGGGAAGATCTCTCCACCTTGGAAAGGGGACTTTCCTTCTAAGCTGCTCTGCCTCAGGTGATCCTCACCACATATGCCTCCCCCCAGGGATGGGGAACCCATGTCAGTGGTATCCACACGCAGGGCCTCTGGACCATCTCCGAAGCACACTATCAAACTTCTTGGCGCTTCGGGTGATCCGGTACACCTTGTGAGCGTTCAGAGACCATTTGTTGCACAAGGAAGTCCTGATTCGGACAGTCAACCAAGTAGTGATGTGGTATTTCAACAAGTAGAGTAGCACGGACTTGTTCCTACTCTATCTGGAGGCGGTGCAAGTATGATCTTGGGCCCTGTTGTAGGGGATATCTCTGCGAGCCACGTGTCTGCCAGGGCTCCTGAATGTGCTGGCGGACTGCTCCTTCCAGCCACACGAGTGGGGTATGCTGGATTTGGACCTCTTTGCCTCCTCACACAACCACAAGGTGAGCAAGTTTTGCTCCCTGGTGTCGGGGGGGGGGGGGGGGGGCAGACATCTGGCCTGCGACGCCTTCTCCCTCCACTGGGGGAGGGGCTTGCTATATGTACCCTCCTCTTCCGCTCCTTTGAGGACACCTCTGTTCACCAGGACAGAGGGTCCATGATCCTCATGGCACCCTTCTGGCCTCCACAGGTCTGGTTCCTGCTTCTACAGGACCTATCAGTGCAGACCCTCGTCCAGCTGGGGACAGTGCCCAACCTTCTCTCCCAGAATCAGGGCACCCTGCATCATCCGAACTTCCGGGCATTGGCTCTGAAAGCTTGGAGGTTAGGCGCATAGTCCTTCAGCCCCTGGCGCTATCTGACTGTCTCCCAGGTACTGGTGGCATCTTGGAAGCCTTCCACCAGGAAGTCCTACAGTTTGAAGTGGAAAAGGTTTTTACGTCTGGTGTGTGGGGTGTGGCTTGAATACTTTCTTATGTCCCCTTCCTTGGCTGCTGAACTACCTGTGGCACCTCTGAGTCTGGGCTTCAAATCAGTTCAGTCAGGGTCCACCTGAGCACGGTCAGTGCATACTATTGAGGTGTTGCTGTCGCGCCTGTCTCAGTGCAACCTTTGGTAGGCCATTTCATGCGGGGTCTCCTCCAGTTGAAGCCCCTCCTTCAGCCTCCTGTCACATCCTGGGATCTCAGTGTTGTCCTGGCATGGCTCATGTGTTCTCCCTTTCAGCCGCTGCAGTCCTGTGATCTGAAGTTCCTCACCTGGAAAGTCATATTCCTGGTGGCAATTACTTCGGCTCGCAGGTCAGTGAGCTGCAAGCTCTAGTGACGTACCCCACCCTACATGAGGTTTTTCCATGATCGTGTAGTCTTGCATATGCATCCTAAGTTTCTGCCCAAGGTAGTGACTGACTTCCAACTCAATCAATCCATCATTTTATCCACCACCTTTCCGAGGCCTCATTCCCACTCAGGGGAACGGGTTCTTCATACCTTGGACTGCAAAAGGCTTTCTACTCTGGTCGCACAGCCGGACACAGGCAGTCCACCCAGCTCTGTGTCCTTTGCCAACTGCCTGGGAAAAGCAGTGAGTAAATAGACCTTGTCGAACTGGCTGGCGGATTGCATTGCTTTTTGCTATGCGCAGGCAGGCCGCCTTCTAGCTGGCAGTGTAATGGCGCAGTCTGTGCGGGCTCTGGCTATGTCTGTGGTTCACTTACGTGCAGTCCCTGTCGAAATTTGCAGAGTTTCAACCTGAAGTTCCCTTCATTCCTTTGCAGCTCATTACTGTTTAGAAAAGGACTGGCGTCGGGACAGTGCCTTCGGTCAATCTGTCCTGCGCAACGTGTTCCAGACCTGAGCTCAACTTTCTATTCGTGCTTCTGTGGGAACCAGACAGTCCTCTGCCGACCTACAGCGTCGCAGTTGTTGTGCCCATTGGCACTTTGTTCGATCGCTGTTGGTCTCTTTTTCACTCAATGCAGATGGAATTTGTTGCCAGAGGATGTGGTTAGTACAGTTAGTATAGCTGTGTTTAAAAAAGGATTGGATAAGTTCTTGGAGGAGAAGTCCATTACCTGCTATTAAGTTGACTTAGAAAATAGCCACAGCCATTAGCAATGGTAACATGGAATAGACTTAGTTTTTGGGTACTTGCCAGGTTCTTATGGCCTGGATTGGCCACTGTTGGAAACAGGATGCTGGGCTTGATGGACCCTTGGTCTGACCCAGTATGGCATGTTCTTATGTTCTGTAAATTCGGACAGTCTGGAGCTTGGCATTCCACCCACATGAGAGGACTACCATCCTGCTTGACCTAGGAGAAAGCGCAGTTGCTTACCTCCAGGTGTTCTCCTAGGACAGCAGGATGTTAGTCCTCAGAACTCCCGCCCGCCTCCCCACGGAGTTGGGTTCTCCCTGCAGTTTATTTACTTTTTTCCCCTCATACTCTCATCTATGCAGCGAGACTGAAGGGGGATCCCGCGTGGATAGTGGCAGGCTGGGCATGCTCAGTGTGCTGCTCAAAGCTTCTAGAAACTGACAAACGTTTTCCATGCTGGACTCCATCTGATGATATCACCCCACATGTGAGGACTACCATCCTGCTGTCCTAGGAGAACACCTGTTACAGGTAAACAACTGCACTAACAGCTTTAGCAACAGAAACAGGTTGCTGTGAAAGCAGGACAACAGTGAACAAACAGAAAAACGCCTGGGGAAATGGGGCAGTTTTCAAATGGAAAATATGCTTGTTCTTTCCTTTTGAAAATTGGTTATAGGACCTCAGGTAAAAGTACCTACTGACTTAACACTTACGTGGGTAGATGTTGCAATGCTATACATATATGGGGCATTTTTAAGGTACATTACAGCACTACAAGTATCACACTGTTACAGTACTCTGGTTCTAGAAAAAAATAGAGCACTGGCCTAAGTGAATATAACCGCAAACGTTTTAGGCTGGTCAAAAAAAAAACCAGTTTCAAATTCAAGTGTGATGCTTGTAACATTTTAATAAGGGGGGATATAGTACTGAGAAAAAGTTTCTGAATCACCTAGGATGTCAATTTTTGTACATTTTATACTCATTATTAAACCCTAATGATAGAGGGATAACACTACTGAATAAATAAATCAGATATATGTATAATTTGTTTATTCAACAAACCGATTCGCACAAATATTCTTGTGTGAAAAAGTTTGTGAATCCTTCATTCTGTAACGGAGGTTTAGGTTGGTAGTTTGATTTCTTCAGCCATTCTGTAGTAGATTCACGTGACTGTTTAAGATTGTTGTCTTGCTGCATGACTCACTTAATTCAGCTTCAGCTCACGGACAGATGACCGCTCATGGTCCTATTGCATTTTCTGATGTAAAGCAGAATTCATGGCTCCATTGATGGCAAGCAGTGCAGGTTCTGATGCAGCAAAGCAGTGCCACACCCCATAACCCACCATGGTGCTTAACAGGATGAGGGTCTTACTTTGGAAGGCGGAATCTGTTTATTCTGACTGAAAAGTTCAGCTTTTTTTTCGTATCAGTCCAGAGAAGGTTATTCCAGAAGTCTTGTATGTTGTCTGGTGAACCTGAGGAGGGCAGCAGTGTTCTTTTTAAGAGCACAGTGGCTGCTTCTTTGCTATCCATCCATGAACACCATTCCCGTTCAGTTTTTTCCTTGAGTCCGCTGTACCAAGAGAGGCCTGTAGATCTTTGGATGTCAGTCTGGGGTTCTTTGTGACTAAATGATTTTCTGGTTTCTTCTTTGGGTAATCTTGGCAGGATGACCTCACACACTGATTTTAAATTGGTTTTATTCATACTTTGAATCATCATGTGTCTCAAGAAACATGGATTTGTTTAATTTATATCCCTATTGTATAAAATGGCGGCTTTAAATTAAACAAGATTATCATGGTAAGAAATTGTAGTTTACTCTTTTTACGTTTTTAATGATTGTACTACTATATATTCAGAACGACATCAGTACAAAACTGCCTTTAAACTAACTATATGAGCTATATCAGATTCCCAACGTTCATAAACTTCTTGTGTTTCATAGATGACCTTCATAACATCCTGCAGTGTTTTTAGGCATTACTGCTCCATCGTTAGTCTGCTAGAGGCCATTTTTAATCATTGGTCATGTACTGTCCAACACTCAAATTTTTTTTTCTTTTTTTTTTTTATATTATATTAAAATTCAGTGTTATATCGTAGCACACAGAAATTCTTTAAAGCATTTATTATTCGCCACTATTAGGTACTTCCCTTAAATGGCGGAGCTCAGTTCAGCTCTATTCAGTTTAAGTGCGAGTGTTCCTCTTGAGAATATAGCAGAGCTCGGTCCAAATCAGCTTTATCCATACATAGGTGCCGCAGTCTAAAAAATTGTCCCACTGGCAGATTCTTTTTAAACTCGGTGGAGTGAAAGCTGTCAAAGCGCAGCAAGTTATTTCTTTCATTTTCTTTACGATGATTGCTGGTACATATTCTAGTGCCTTGTTTCATGATAAGGATATCCAAATGTGCAATTTGGTGCTTATGATAATTAATAGTAAACTTCAAACCTGAATCAAGAGAATTGATCCATGTAAAGAATTCAAGGAGTTTAATTTGAGAGCCATTCCAAATTAACATGACGTCGTCTATATATCTCCTCCAGCAGAGCATATATATATCTGCCATTCACAGTTCTGGATTAATGTCGCTTCAAACGAGGAGGCGAAAATATTCGTGACATCTTGAGCCATTACTGTGCCTCATATTTGAAGGAAAAAAATCTCCATCGCACATTAAATACTTACATTGGCCCTCAATAAGAACTAAGTCGACAAGTATTGTGATGGTAGTCGCTGTGGCGCGGGACATGTTTCCAATACATCAAATACTGCTTTGGCTGCCTGATCTTGTGGAATGACTGTGTATAGCGATTTTATGTCCATGGTCACCAGTAAACAATCTTCCGGGACTACAAGTGTATCCAAAAACTGTAGGATACTAGAACTGTCCTTGACAAATGTGGGTGCTTTAGAGACAAACAGTTGTAGAATCTTGTCTAAAAAAATTGAAATCGGTTCCAGAGCTGAGTTATTTGCGAACACGATTGGACGTCCCGGAGGATTTTGTAGTGTTTTGTGCATTTTGGGGACTATATACAGAACTGGTATTCAGGGGTATTTATTGATCAAAAATGCTTTCTTGGCATTAGTTAAATAGCCAAGTTCATGGCCTGTTCCACTAATTTTTCCACCTCGTTTAGAATCTCCATTGTCGGGGCTTCTGTGAGTGATTGATAGAAACTAGTGGTGAGGACCTGACGGAGGACTTCTTGATGGTAATAGTGCTCGCAACCACTACTGCTCTGCCCTTGTTGGCGGGCTTGATAACCATATCAGATCTTTTTTGTAAATGGTCCAAGGCTAGTTTCTCTTCTGTTGACATATTGAAGAAAATATGGGTCTTGATTTGTTCTAGCTTCTCTACATCCCGAATAACAAGCTCTTGAAAAGTATTAACAGCCGGGTCCCCTGGCATTGGGGGGGGGTTCCAGTTTGATTTTGGTCTAACTATCGAAGTGTCCGACGTGATAGGTGGACACAGGCTCCATGTGCGTGGTGCTGTCACCTTTGCTGCAGCCTCCACAGAAAGGAAAAAAACTACAAAGTCCTTAAAACAAAAAAAAAAATCACACATGAAAACATAAGAGCAGGTGTCCTTCCAGCAGAAGAAGAAAAAAAATAAAATAAAAGGAAACCCAACAAGGAGTTGTACAACTTATAGGGATCTTGGAGATTTTCAAAGTGTTCATGCCTCACTTCCTAGACTTCTGGTATGGTCCCAGGCTTCCGGCATGTAGCTCCCATTGTGGCAACTCTGCAGACCAGATTTCTCCGTCACTTCTGAGGGCCAAAGAGCATGGAAGCAACTGCAGCAAAAATAAATAATCATAGTCTATCATCCGGTGCTAGAGAATAAAAGAAAAAAAATCACATCAAACCACAATTGTGCAACTCCTCCAATCCCGGCAAGGACACGCAAGGCACACTCTGGCCCAGGCCGCGGGACTACATGCACCACCAAAATTGGCCTCCCCCACATAAGCATTGTTGTATCTGAAATCAGTCAGTAGTTCATATAAAAAAAACTATCTTTCAGGAGATAGAAAAGGGAATAACACAAAAGTAACCCTTCTGTACCACATTAACTACAAATTAACTGGGGAGAGGGCTCAGGGATTAGGCTGCCATCACTCCTAATGTCTTACCAGCACCCTCCATATTTATCTTTTTTTTTAAAACTGATGCTGGTGTACTTTTCAGTTTTGCGCATATGAGCGTGCGAGTGGACATTTGCTGGAATTTTAAATCATGCATGCGTATGACTTAAACTACTCATACTGTGCGTAAGCATGCTCCTGATTTTAAGCCGTTACTCGGGCAAATGTACTTCGTGTACATTCCTTAGGACTTTATCGAATTTAATGTGCGTAGATAAGCAGATTTTAAAACATGCTCGCGTTAATGTTCCCAGCTTTATCAATTAATCCACCAATTTGCTGAGTCAAACTCAAGGTCATCCAGACCCTCTGGTTATTCATCCTGCATTCTTTAGTTCACCCCTGTGATAGTGGATCTAAAACGTAATTTCTGCACTTACACCTCATCCGGACGAGCAGTAAACTTGTGCGGCTAATGAAAAACTGCGTGCTGCAGTTTCCAGTTTTAAAATACAGATTTATGCACAGAACTGTTGGATCTGCTCCCCCTTTTTTTTTTTAAGCTCACGTTTATATGCATTAGTGGCTTTTATAATCACCATTGCTCACGCGCGGTGCACATACTTGCATAAATGGGCCTTTTAGTGCGAGAAACTGAAGTTCAGCCCTCCGATTGCGTCATTACTTTTCTTTTCACATTTAGCACTGTAGCACACATCTTGAAGTAGTGAGGACACAAGCTAAGACAACTTGGACTATATTTTCTCATTTTCGAGATGTGTATTCTGAACCTATATAATACTTGGGATCTGATTTATCAAGAATTTATAATCAATGTACACCTGAGCAGCTGCGTGCTACAGTGCTAAATGTAAAAAGAAAAGTAATGAAGCAATCTGAGGGCTGAACTTCAGTTTCTCGCACTAAAAGGCCCATTTATTTATTTATTTTAAATCTTTTCTATACTGTCATTAAGGTGGGTACCGTCATAACGGTTTACAGTAAGGCACAAAAATGTTATTAAAATTTATCAGTTTACACAGGTGCCATTAGGTTCGGTAACATAAGTTTTTAATCAATGCTAGGTGTTAAATGAGTGTGATCACTATTCTGTCCAGGTCAAATTTATGCAAGTATGTGCACCGCGCGTGAGCAATGGTGATTAAAGCTCAGTATGCTTAATGCCATTACAGACTTCCTTATTGTTGATATTTTGATGATCCATAATTGGTAGGATTTTGTGAGAAATTTCTGAAATAGAGGATGCAAGTCTGTGCTTAAGAAAAAAAGCAACAATTCTTGATGTAACCAAGCTGCAGACCCAGTAGAATTGCAACTACCTTAAGATCACCACACAAATTCCAGTTGTACTTCAACGTGGTTCAGCAATAGCTGCATGTTCTCATACGTTTCTTTCATCTGAACGGCATGTCCAACAGGTATTGATGGGTAGATATTGCCGTTGTGCAGCAAAACAGCATTCAAACTTAAGATTGAATCAATAAACAGTCGCCATTCTGTTGAGTCGTGTTCACATCCAAGAGCACAAAACCAATCCATTGATGTCACAGCAAAAAGTCAGACTGTCTACTTGCTTGAAATATTTTGTCAAATCTTCATGACGGCTGCGAAATACTGAAATTTTCATATCAGTTGACAAAAGATTCCATTCTTGCAGCCTTGACCCAAGCAGCTCCGCCTGACTCTTTGATAAAGCCAAATCTCTGACCAGATTGTTCAGCTCTGACTGAGAGATTTAATGAGGATCGCTGGATGTTGGCACAAAGTCAGGATCAGCCGCAGCTTCCATCTGTGACAGCTCGCCATCATCGCCTACCTCCTCATCCTTGTCATCAAGTGTCCACACTTCTGGCGGTTTTGGAACAGGAAGACTGTCATCATGAGGCACTGGTCTCATTGCCGATGCAAAGTTAGGGTACTCAAACTTCCTGTTCTTTGAGTATCCTGACACATTCATCATGCAGATGTAACAGTCAGTTATATGATCTTTCTGTTCCCTCCATATTATTGGGATGGCAAATGGCATGGATGGTCGCACACTACTGTCGCAAGATGCGCAACATATATGAGGAGCCCATGCTCTGTCCTGGTCACCAATTTTGCACCCGAAGTATCTCGTATGCCTTCTTAATGAGTGAAGTCAAACTTTTTCTGTGCTTTCAGAGTAAACTTACCACAGATGTGTAACAAAACATGTCACTGCTATTATTTATTTTTGTATTTATTTTTTGAGTTTTATATACCGTCATTCGGTAATGCCATCACAACAGTTTACATATTTCAACAAGGGATATTAGGATGGGTAATACAAAGATCTATTACAACATTGGCGTGACATTTCATAAAGTATATGAAATTAAAGCTTGTGGATTTAAACTCAACAGTTTTAGTGATACGATCCGCTCAATCACACAGATGTTGCATAGGAGACTACTCATTGCTGCTGCTTATACAAGGCTGTGTCATCATGGAAACAAGTTGGAATCTTGCAGCCAAGCTAGGGCTTGCCTGAACAAGTTCTGGCATGATCAGGCAGAGTTTCTTGGTGTATTTTTTAAAAAGTTAGTCTCTGTTACATGTTACGTTGTTTATGGCTGTCAAAAATATGGCAAGAATTTTAAAAATCATAAAAACTACTGTTCAGCAAGATTGTTTTAAAATTTCATAATTATTGTAACAAAATTGGCCGTTTCTCTAAAACCTGCCTGGATAGGTGTACCTCCAGGAGAGGGTTGGAAAACACTGCCCTTAGTTGTCTTTAATTTTGTCCAAAAAAAAAAAAAAAGTGGAAGTACCATCCACAACAATCTCCTGCCCACCAAATATTCTTTGTACTGTAGAGAGAACCATTGCCCATAAATACAGGTTTAGTGATTGGATAAGATGAGCTTTGTTTTCAGTATAATTATTTATAGTGGGTTGTTTTTTGTTTTTTTTAACAATTACAGTTTATAATGCAATGTCTTTGTATTTACTCTCTAAGGTGCTGATTTTCCCAGAAGGCACATGTTCGAATCGTTCCTGTCTAATCACTTTCAGACTAGGTGAGACCTTTTTATTTGCAATTATTGTTTGTAAATGACACAGAATTAAAATAGACATGAAAATGGCAGCTGATAATTGAACTGTTCAGTTTTGTTATTTTTTTAATGTTCGCAGATTTGAATAAAATTTTAGTTTTTTTGTGTGTATCTTCTGGGTTTATATATCACTTATAGATTTCTGAATGAGTTAATGTCGACCTGGGGCAAGGCTTCTGACCACTGTAGTGAGCTCTGCTTCAGTGTTTTTCTATGGATAAGCAGGAAAATCGGTTCTGTTTTTCAATGGTGTTAAAGACAGAAGTACATAGCTCTGAAGTAAACGTTTTTTGTGCTCTGCTGAATATGTACTGTATGAGGTCCCCTCCTCGTGCATGCCACTCATTGGATAAGTCAGTCCTATTTGTACCCTTCTCTACTGCCAATTCCCGACTCTGTGCTTTCCACCTGGAATACTGTCTGCTTGGAATAGTCTTCCTGAACTGGTGCGTCGTGCTCTTGCCATGTTTAAATCCCATTTAAAGACCCACTTTTAAATCTTATGCCCGATTGTCTGCTTTTAGCCTTGTTAACCAACTTTCTTTTCTTTTTAATCATTGTCTTGCTTTATGACATACATGACAAGAGACTTGGGGTATGTTTGTCTGATTAGATTGTAAACTCTATTGAGCATGAACTGTCTTTTTGTGTGTTTGTACAGCGCTGCATGCATTGTGTAGCGCTATAGAAATGTTAAGCAGCAGTAGTAGTAGGTCCCCTTACTATTTTTACTTCCACGGACTAAGTAGGATGAGTTTTTTTTGTGGTGCTCAGATCATTTGGTTGTGAGCTTCCTTCAGGAAATGCTGGTTTTTCAACTTAATCTGTCTCCTCCCTAACTTTCTCTGCACTGTCAGACAGGGTGCTGCCCTCAAAATGTTTTCTTCAGTTTGAGTGGTTCCCTTTTTCCCCACCATGACTGACAAAAAGAGCTATGGGGTTTAAGTGATGTGATGCACATTTTCATGTTACTAGGTGTAGATCACAATGTAAAAAAATAAAAACTATGTATGTTCTGAGAAGTGTGAGAAGACTTAACTATCCTGAAGGACACTGTCTCACCACAACAGCCCTTAAGCCACAGAAATTTGAAGTCATGGGATAGGAAGCAATGGCCTTTTGTGGATTGGTAATTGGCTAAAGGATAGGAAACAGCAGGACTGAGTGATCATTTCACTAGATGGAGAAAGATAGTGATGTGCCCCAGGGATCTGGTGCTTAAATACTAGTACTATGCTTGTCAGTCAGACTGTTGTGTGTTGCCACCAGGGTGTGCACTGTGCAAAGATGATATGCTCTTTCTGCAAAGTCTGCCCAAACCCTCGCACGGAAATGCAGGCTCTTAATTTAATACCTTAAAAGAATATTTCTTTCTCTAACTTTTTTGTTTGGTTTTGAAAACTTACATCAGTTGTAACTGAGACAACCAGAGCTATGCCAAGTAGTTTTTTGCTAATTTTCCTTCTGCAAAACAGTCTTTCAGGTGCGCGTGCACACAGTTTTTCCCCAAACTCACACACACACAAAGGCTGCCACGTATACACACACAGGCTGCCACACAATGCTCCAGGGATCTGTACTGGAATCTGTGTTTAAATATTCTGTAACAATTGCTATTTAGGGGCAATGAGATGTCAAATATAAGGGCAATATAGCTTATGGAGAGGTTCCCTAAGTTTGAATATGCTTGCTGTTAAATACAAAATAAAACAGCATTTATTATTTTCACTTTTGTTCCATTTTAAAACATAAGTTATGGACCAGACAATCAGAGCAACGTTGGACAGTTTGTCAGTATGTTTATCCATGTTTCTATTTTTTTATTTTATCTTTATTGATTTTATGTGAAAGAGTGACATTACTTATTTCCTTAGTTATTGAATCAGATGTAAGTTTGATTATGAGATACTATTTTGAACATAAGGAGGAAGGTTTTATGGGACAATGTGTCCAAATTTTTCCAGATTTGTCAAACATATGAAAGGAGGAAAGCCTTCCTATCAATGAGACAGGAAGCTACTATAATTGGGGCAAAGTTTCTGCTTAGATATCCGTGCAAATGCGTGGTTACTTATAATAAGGATACCTATATATTTTATGCCCCGGAACAACTAAGGGTGTTTCTAGACTCGCGAAAGTCTTGATAACCTCCTCTCCTAGAGAAAACCATGTGAATTGATCCAGGTAGTAATTTGTTGAGAAGGTAAAGTGGAAGCCTGCTATGCTGATTTCTCTTGGTTAAATATAATGTATTTTGAGACTCCCAGAATTGCTTATCCTCCCCCCCTTTAAAAAGATTGTGGTCTAATTTTGTGAATTTTTCTTTTTATGAGCATGAGATGTCAAGAGGAGTCATGTTTCTGTATTTCTGAGCAAAGTGTCTATTGAGATTTTACATAATTGCAAAGAAAGATAAAATCCACATGTTTCTTAACACCTTCAATAAAAAAAAAAAAAAAAGAAGCAGATTTGTTAGGCAAGACTTGCCTTGGGTAAAGCCATGCTGACTTTGTTCCATTAAACCATGTCTTTCTATATGTTCTGTGATTTTGATGTTTAGAACACTTTCCACTATTTTTCCTGGCACTGAAGTCAGGCTAACCGTTCTGTAGTTTCCCGGATCCCCCCTTGAGCCTTTTTTAAATATTGGGGTTACATTGGCCACCCTCCAGTCTTCAGGAACAATGGATGATTTTAATGATAGGTAAGCATGCATTAATAGCTGGGAGCCTGCCATGTCCTCCTACCGACTAAGCTAGAAAAGCCCCCCTCCCCATCTCTAGCTTTCCATTCTCTTACCCGCTCTGCTGGTGACATTTTGGAGTGCAGCAGCAGTGGGGTAGGAGTATCTGCCATCTGGAGATCATTTCTGCCTCATTTGGACTCCAGGGACTGGGCAAGGTGGTGGGAGGATAAGTTCAGGGTGACTAATAAAAATAAATAAATTAAAAAAAAAAGTTTGGGGGTCTGAATTTAATTGGCAGAGTGGGGTCTGGCTGCCAGCATTTTGTGCAAGCTGTTTGCAAATAACACACACAATTCTCTCCTCCAGAAAACTCAGAATATTGTAGAAACATGAACATTAAAGACAAAAATAAACAAAACAAACATTTTTCCCTACACAGCTCTACTTATCTGCTTTAACAGTTCCAGGTTGGGGTATTATGGAATGAGCATTTAAAAGCAATCTGTGTGCTTTTAGTACTTCACAATTAACATGAATCGCTTGCATATATTGCATTTTAATCAGAGTATTTGTGAATGAAATTTTGTGTAGATTTCTGTTCTTTCTTTTAGGAAATTGCAAATGCTGTAATTAAAACACAGTAAATGGAGACAACTTTCTTTTCATAATTGAGTTTATGGTGGTAATTTTTTTTTTTTTTTTGTAGTCTCTATGGAGGAAAAAGATGTTTGGGAAGTGTTCCTTCTGCCACTCCCATATTCTCATTCCGCATTTTATTGTGTAATGTTTAAACAATTGACTTATTACATTTAGCTTGATGTGGAGCATTCAGTAAAAGAGAATATAGCAATATAAATGTTTATTGCAGTGACATTGTTTAAATATTTAATCATGTGACATTTTTCATTAGAATTTTTAAAGAAACAATAGCAATAATCAGATAAACGAGGGAGAAAAAGAGTAAGACATTGTTGTACGATAGGATAGTCGTGATGGATGTTGGTGTAGGAAAGCTGAGGGAAATTTATCAATTATCTGATGGTTAGAGCCCTGAGGTTTTCCATATTAATATTACAGTACAATCAGTCGCGTGCAGTTCTCAGACTCAGATAAGTTAGAGACATAAATCCTGACCATGTTTGCTTTTGCTCATTTAGTTTTAGGTCTTTAATGTTTTAATGCAGCTCTTTGTGCATTATGTTTGTATTTACAGGTGCCTTCAGTCCCGGAGTTCCTGTACAGCCAGTTCTTCTCAGGTACCCAAATAAAGTGGTATGTACGTTTACCTTTTTTGAGTAACATTAAAGAATGCAATCACATTTTCTCGAGTGCTGCCGTGCAGCGCTGCTTACTTTAGCTGGATGTTTCTGGTTGCAATACCTTTGCTTGGATCAACATGAGATGCTGTTGTATAGGAACATTTGAGAATATTTTTCAGGTTTGGAAGACACAGGACCCGTGTGGACTTTGTAAACTCATATACATCAACATTTTTGGATAGTTCCTGTGCTGGCCTGATAACAGGGTATCTACAGTTTGAAAATTATCCAGTTTTTTTTTTTCCAGGCCTTAAGACTATAGAGCTGTAAACTTGCTTTGGCCAGTAATTTTATAAAAGTGTGGGGTTTTTTTTTTGTTTTTTACTTTTTTGGATTGGTTAATTAAATTCTTAATTATTGCAATCGAATCTTAGGCCTTTGTGCATTTGAGGCTGCTGCGTTTATGTGCAGCTGATTATTCTGCCTGTTCTATGCATCTTATTGCATGGGCAGTTTCCACCCCTTTCCTCTCCCGGCCCCCATTCCTTTGGCCAGTTCTTCTGTTAGATGAACTAGGTGGTTGCCTAGGTAGCCAAAATTTGGGGAAAGGAAGCAACCCCCCGAAACCTCCAGGTGCCATCTACCCAGTATTTAAGGCACGGTCCCTCAAAAGAGAAGGGAATGAATGGTGGGTAGATCTAGCGGGTGGAGAGAGAGAGAGAGGAAACTGAAGGGGCAAGGGAGTTTGAGATGATGGGCAGATGGAGAAGAGGGAGTACTAGGCAGCTTAGGGTGGGTTGGAGAGAGATGATTTGGGGCAGATAAGGGATGGAGAGAGAAGCTGGACACTGCAAAAAGATGGGGTAATACTGTTGTGCTGAGCAGGGACTGGAAAAATTGGAGGATGTGAGGGAGCCCGATAGTAGACTGGACACTGTAAAGGGGGGGTGACCTTGGACAGACGATGAGGAGAGTGAGATGTGGATGCTGAGTGGGACAAGAGAGGGGATGCTGTGTGAGAGCTGCCCCTGAGAAGCAGATGTGTAAGGGGGGTGGGCACAAGATTGAAAGTTAGCCTAGGGTGCCTAATACATTTCTATTGGTCCTGCTCCCGCTGATGTAATAAACCAGACAAGAGATTTATGGAATAAAAAATAAAAAGCTACAATGTCTTTGTAGCAATATGATTATGTAACAGGTATCCTGAGCCTTTGAACCCAATTGCCCTGCCATAGGTTAGCTGGATGGCCTGCCATATACCACATTAGGCAGGTTCCCTAGTCCCAGCATGATTATTCAAGCTATGGGTGCAGTTGCTCCCATTCCCTGCTGTGCTGCATCATGCTGTCTACAGGGCACGCCATCATAGCACCTCTTCACTGCACCTAAATGCTGTCACGCAGATCTACTGATAAGGAGCTCTTGCTTGCATAAGGACAGTCCCCCCCCTTATCCCACCACAAAAGATGCTTCTGTTGAGCCTTATAAAGTATTCAATACCCTTTGGCTCAGGTATCTGCTACCTGAAAAGTTGCAATAATACAGTAAAAAAATAAATAAAATTACAAACCATTATGAACTCATCCTACTAGACCAAGCTAGGTGCATGGCTTTACGCTGTCCTGCCAGCAGATGGAGATAGAGAGCCTCAACCTTTTCAGTGACATCACTGACTGCAAGGAGAAAAAAATAACACAGGTTTCAGCAGCATACAGGGTAGCTAGTCTTGGGTCTTAAATCAGGTGAAAAATTTACAGCTTGTGAATGCAGTGACCTAGCATTAATCAGGTCTGTTTTAAGTTCAAGCAGTTTAACGTCCTGTCCGTTGTTAAACTGGTGAAAGAAATAGACGTTACTAGTGAAACAAAGAGCAACACCTCTCGATATTACAATATACAAAGACAAGCCGTAAAAGCCCGTTAAAACGGGCTACATCCCTCTGTCTCTCACCTCCCCCTCATTCTCTCTCCCCTCACTCTTCACCACCCCCCTCCCCCACCCACTCCTCTCCACCCTCCCTCTCCTCTCACTCAGTCCCCCCTCTCCCTCACTCCCTCCCACTCAGTCCCCCCCTCTCCCCCCCTCCCACTCACTCAGTCCCCCTCTCCCTCCCACTCACTCAGTCCCCCTCTCCCTCCCTTCACCCACCTCCATTTCCTCCCGGCGCCGTAAGCGCGACTTCCCGCAACCCTCACCCGGCTCCATTAACTCCTCCCCAGATCTGCCGGCAGATCTCGGGGGGGTCACTGCCGCGCGCGCGGGAGTGACCCCCCCGAGATCTGCCGGCAGATCTGGGGAGGAGAAGTAGCGGCACCGCGCGCGCGCGGTGCCGCTACTTCTCCTCCCGCTCCTGCCGGCAGATCTCGGTGGGGGGGGCGCGGGAGTGACCCCCCCCCCCCCCCGAGATCTGCCGGCAGATCTCGGTGGGGGGGGGCGCGGGAGTGACACCCCCCCCCCCCGAGATCTGCCGGCAGATCTGGGGAGGAGAAGCAGCGGCACCGCGCGCGCGCGGCGCCGCTGCTTCTCCTCCCGCTCCTGCGGCCCCACCGCCATTTTTTTTTTCTGATCGACATCCTTGCCCGCACATGCGCAGTAGAGCTGCGCTCTACTGCGCATTTGCGGGCCGTCGGTCACAGGCCATTTATAAGGTAGATAATGAGGTTCAAAAAATACAAAATACACTCAATATTTTTGGCAGTATTTCAAAATGGAGAACGATATCAGAATAATTAGGTGCTGTTTTTAATCCATTGTTGCCTGCCCATGATGGGCTTCAAATCAGTATATTAGCACATAGGATTCAAATCATTTACCAGACTCCATATTAAATACAAAATTAAAAAACTTCAGAACATAAGAAATTGCCGTGCTGGGTCAGACCAAGGGTCCATCAAGCCCAGCATCCTGTTTCCAACAGAGGCCAAACCAGGCCACAAGAACCTGGCAATTACCCAAACACTAAGAAGAACCCATGCTATTGATGCAATTAATAGCAGTGGCTATTCCCTAAGTAAAATTGATTAATATATTAATCTACTATAAAGTGTCAGAATAAATATCCAATAAACTTGTGCAAAAAATACATCTGCTCCATAGTGATATTTAAACTATCAAATTTTTAGAGAGTTGGCCAATCATCATGATCCAACATGGTCCATATTTTGGCACAGTAAATGCTTTCATCAGGAGTTATTCAGAAAGCAAAATTGCAAAACAAAAAAGCAAATCAAAACAGAACTCCATAAACACACCAGTAACTTAATTTTGAAAATTAATGGTATAGAATCTTACAGCATACCTGCTCAATTATAATAAACATGGTGACAAGCTCGAAAGACTCAATAACATAAGAACATGTCATACTGGGTCAGACCAAGGGTCCATCAAGCCCAGCATCCTGTTTCCAACAGTGGCCAATCCAGGCCATAAGAACCTGGCAAGTACCCAAAAACTAAGTCTATTCCATGTTACCGTTGCTAGTAATAGCAGTGGCTATTTTCTAAGTCAACTTAATTAATAGCAGATAATGGACTTCTCCAAGAACCTATCCAATCCTTTTTTAAACACAGCTATACTAACTGCACTAACAACATCCTCTGGCACCAAATTCCAGAGTTTAATTGTGCATTGAGTAAAAAAGAACTTTCTCAGATTAGTTTTAAATGTGCCCCATGCTAACTTCATGGAGTGCCCCCTAGTCTTTCTACTATCCGAAAGAGTAAATAACCGATTCACATCTACCTGTTCTAGACCTCTCATGATTTTAAACACCTCTATCATATTCCCCCTCAGCCGCCTTTTCTCCAAGCTGAAAAGTCCTAACCTCTTTAGTCTTTCCTCATAGGGGAGCTGTTCCATTCCCCTTATCATTTTGGTAGCCCTTCTCTGTACCTTCTTCATCACAACTATATCTTTTTTGAGATGCGGCGACCAGAATTGTACACAGTATCCAAGGTGCAGTCTCACCATGGAGCGATACAGAGGCATTATGACATTTTCCATTTTATTCACCATTCCCTTTCTAATAATTCCCAACATTCTGTTTGCTTTTTTGACTGCCTCAGCACACTGAACCATTGACAGTGTGCTTCTGTTATCTTTCAAAATTTCAACATATAGAAAGCTTTAAAATGCACAAGTATACATCAAGATTCCAGTTTGTCACTGACCCACAATTTGCAGTGGGCGTACTTTGCAAACATTTTATCAAAATATAATAAATTAGAAAAAAATGTAACCTGATTTCTCCATTGACCAGCAGGGCTGAATTAGCCATGACGTGTGGGTGATGTCATCCGATGATTCTGAACGGAGCATGTGCGGGAGTTTTCCTGCAGGCGTTACTTAGTGAGCGTCTCATTCCCTTTTTATATTTTGAGAAGCAGAGCATTTACAAACAGAATTAACATTACTTTCTGGGGGTCACACCAAGAGGACATAATTAAGCTGGAACTTTTGATGTGCCACTATGACCATAGCAGAAATGATTACTAAGTTAAGTAGGTGATTAGATAAATGGCAGACGACAAAAGGTATATCAAGACAGAGGCCTCATACCAAAAAAAAAATGCTAACCTTGGTGAGAGGTAATGCAAATAATAACATGCAGCTAAATATGGGGTGTGATGCGCTTCATACAAGCTGCTTGAAAAAAGTGATGTGACAGTCTCCAGCCTCCGACCGGGGAAATCCAAACAGCTGCAGGGGTGCTGGGAACTGCTGGACATGAAGCTTTTTTTTCAGGCAGAAGCACATTGCAGCATATATTGGGTCATGTGTTAGCCACCAGTGGCTAGAATAAAAAAAAATAAATACACTTTTTTTTTTTTCCTCAGTTCCATGGTATATGGTGCAGCCAGGAGGGCAGCACAGAGTCGGGAATTGGTAGTAGAGAAGGGCATAGATAAGTAACTTGCCTGATGAGTGGAGTGTGCAAAGAGGAATGTAGAGATGAGAGGTAGTGACAAATTGCAGGGTGAAGGCTCTTGTAGGTAAGAGGAGGTTGATCTGTATGTGAGATCGGATAAGGAGCCAATGTGGTAACTTCAGAACAAGGGTTATATGGGGGTAGCAATTTTGTCAAAGAAGTCATGCAGCTGAAGTTTGGATAGATTGTAGTGTAGCGAAATGCTTACTGGGAGACTGGTAAGGAGCAGGTTGCAATAGTCTGAGATGATAAGAGTGTGGCTAAGGGTTCTGGTAGTGTTCTGAAAGCAAGGGATCGATTTTGGTGATATAGAGAAAAAACATGTTTTAGCTGTGTTTGGGTATATGTAGAGAATAGAGTGGGACTCCAAGGTAACAGGCTGAGGACCGAGGGAAGTTTGCAGTGTTATCCAGAGAGGAAAATGATGATGGGAAATGGGCTTGGGGAGAGAGAGCTCTAATTTGGCTAAGTTGAGTTTAAGGTGGCAGTGGGATATCGGACAAGCAGACTGGGATCTGGGGCTGGATTCCGTATAAACTTCTGGTGTGGAATTATCAGCATAAAGATGCTATTGAAAGCCATGAGAGGCAATTGGAATAGCAAGGGGATTAGTATACAGAGAGAAGAGGACTCAGACGAATCCTCTAGAGGAAACACTAAAAGTGTGATGGGAGAGGAAAGAAGAGAACAGAGACAGGACAGAGTATTAGAGTAGGTGCTGATCAATCATGTCAGAAGCAGCAGGTAGGTCGAGGAGGATAAGGACTAAGTTAAAGGCCTTTGGTTTTAACCATACATGGGTCATTGGATACTTTGCAAGGGCCACTTTTTTGTAGCACGCAAAAACCAGACTGGAGCTGATGACTTGAGATTGAAAGAAAGATAGTAGTGATGGAGAGCAGTTGGCAGAGAAGTATCTCTGTGCCGAAGCTCTCAGAGTTGGGAAAAAGCTTTTGAAGAGTAAGCTTTGTCACCGGTGAAGGGCTTTTCCTGATCTCCTCTGCTGCAGTGCTCTCTCTCTCACTGTCAGAAGCAGAGAGGCAGTGCTGCTGCTTTCTGTGTGCACTGGGGAGCAGTGGAGCTGGAAGCAGTGCCAGGGATTTTTTTTGTCCCTGTCTGATATAGCGCAGTGAGGTTAGCAGACAGTGATGGTTTGAAGAACTTTGCCAGGGTGCTGGCTGCCTTGTTTGTTTCGCACGGTTTTTTGGTGTGTGGATAATGAGTCAGTCGGAGTGCCCACTCACTGTGTGTGTGTGGATAATGAGTCAGTCGGAGTGCCCACTCACTGTGTGTGTGTGGATGATGAGTCAGTCGGGGTGCCCACTCACTGTATGTGTGTGGATGATGAGTCAGTCGGGGTGCCCACTCACTGTGTGTGTGTGGATGATGAGTCAGTCGGGGTGCCCACTCACTGTGTGTGTGTGGATGATGAGTCAGTCGGGGTGCCCACTCACTGTGTGTGTGTGGATGATGAGTCAGTCGGGGTGCCCACTCACTGTGTGTGTGGGGGTGCCCACTTACACTGTGTGTGTGTGTGTCAGAGACTGCTTTGCCCTTTCTTTATAGTATGGGCTTTTGATGCCATTCTCTCTCCTGCCTCAGTCCTCACGGTACACTGTGGAGGGCTTTTTAGCCACTCTTCCTGCTGATGTGCTCTGCTCCTACCATTTGTTTTTCATCTCCAGTACTACAGTTGCTGTCACAGCTCCAAATCTCCTTCACCTACAGTAGTTTGATTCTTGGTCTGGCTCTGGCCATCCAATGCTTTACACAGGCCTTACCCACCCAATTATCTTTAATGAGTTTGTGCCCTCTCGGATATTTTACTCAAACTCTGTTCTCTTACTGTTCTTACAATTATTGGTCTTATCCTGTATTTAGCCTTCAATGGATTACACCACAGCAAAAGGCAAGGGACGCAGAAGTGCAACACCTAGAACTGGGGCCATGTTCCTCCATGATTATTGCTTCTGAGACAGTATTTACAAGCACTGGTTAAAACTGATTTAGAAGAATGATTCTGCCCTGGTTTTCCTGAATCTCAGGCTATTACAGTTAGTGGCTAAAGAGCATTTGGTGACTCTAGTCAGTAGCATCTTGGCCTCCAGTGAAGACAGTCCAAATATGACCAGCCAACTCATCACCTGATGATGCCATATGGAAATGACAGATCACCTCTAGGGATTTCCTTTGCCTTCTCCATGTCTAGAACTTTCCACTAATTTGGTTTGTGGCCTTTGCCCCTGTTCTTGCTATTCTAGGTGGCTGCTTTGTGACTTTCATGATGTGTTGGGTTCTTGCTGCCATTCTTTGACCCTCTTCAATGCCTTGGGAGATTTTCTGCCTCTTGGTGCTTTTTTCCCCTCCATCGTTACATACCTCATTATGCCGTACTTTGTCCTGCTTTGCCCCTCTCGTACATGCCACTGTTGGTGCTATTCACCCCTCTTTTGGAGCCTTGGTGTTCTGGCCACTCTCGCTGACGCTTTGCTCTTCTGAAGGTGCCTTGAAAAGATCTTGCCACTCTTAGTTCTGTTCTCCTACATTGTGGGTCTTTGGGTTCTTCGTGACATTTTTGGTGCCACATTGACAGTCTTGCATTGGTATTCCTTCATCCTTCTGATAATGTCTACCGACCAGTTTCATTAGAAATGATTATAAAAGTAGTAATTTGGGACTCTAAAATAGCTCCGTTGACTAGAATGATGAACAAATAAAATGAACACATTTTTTTCATTTGAAATGAACCAAATGAATCACTGTTGCAGTTTACTTCAATAAATGAACCAAAACACATTTTTTGACTCTTCATATTGCTACTAAATTCTAATCTGCCTCCCTGGAGAGTTGCTGTTTAGCTAAACTTTACTCTAAAATCAGCTGAGGGGCTTATGAGGCAGTGCCCATGCACCAAACTCCTGAACATATTCGGTAGAGGAAAAGCTCTGAGCTAAGAGAGAGGAGTCTGTTCGGTGCTATCAGATTTTGACACCATGCCCTGGTCAATTCATCCTGCTGTTTACGGAGAGCACAATTTATGGTAAGAAACTTGCTTTATTGAAAGATGTAAAAAGTTATATGATTTGTCATAAAATTCTTGACTGTTTGGATATCTTGATAAATCTTAATAAAGTAATTTTAGGATGGTGCTGGCCATAGAGGGTGAAGCATAGGAAGTTGGTGTTTTAGTCTCCTATATGAAGGGCCCAACAGGATTGTAGAAAACTAGCAGAGACGTGCTTGTGTCTGGGGAAGGGAAGATGACTACCAGTACTGTGGCAATCCCTAGTGGTTATTGAGCAGCTCGGAAAGTGAGACTTGGAGATGTCCCCTCCAGCTCTTGAGTCCAACAAGGGGTACTTGATTCACCTGGATATGCCATCTAGGGGTGGGCATCTATAAAGTTTGATAAAAGAGATTAAAAGGAATAATGTTTTGAATCATAAAAGTCTTAATGCACTATCTCGAACTGTATTTTAATACATGTGATTTTAGGAATTGGAATGCAGTGAAAATTGCACGGCATTACTAAAGCAAACTAGGTTCCAGGCTCTTTGATTAAACAAATATTTTACATCATATAATTATAATATTCATTGAGTGCTGTTGATTTTTGCTCATCTCTGTTGAAGATTAATCACAAACTACAGTGTCTCAGACCTAAGGTTTGTATCAAAAAAACTGTGCTAAACATGCTACTTGTACAAATAATTGATTTCTCCATGATTACAGAATGAGAATACATGAAGTTCAAATCTAGTTAAGTTTCACAGCTCAGTATTCTGTCCACAGACATATTTATTTATTTATCTGAAAGTTTTTGTATACAGACATTCGTTAAGAAATCATCACATCGGTTTCCATAGAACAATAATTAGCCAACAGGGCTTTACAATGAACCTGATGAGATAAACTGTATTTCTTTACACTTACATGCCAAATATCAATTTTATTTAGGATACTGTGACCTGGACGTGGCAAGGCCCTAAATTGTAAGTTGTATATTATGGTGGTAATTGTATTGAGCATGCAGTCATGTCGTACAGAAATGATACAAGTGCAATTGATGGGTTTGTGGCTCTTTGTTGCAGCTTCTAGTAACGCACATCCTTAGTCTACAGTATACAAAAAAGTGACTGTAAATCTGGATCACTAGTCAGAGTATATGATGGTGGTAAGTTTCACAAACAGGATGGCATCATCTGATGGAGCCCAGCTCGGAGCTTTGATTTCAGAGATTCTGGAACTTACCGCACTCTCCTCTGAGTACATGCAGCTGTTGTCACCTCCCTGCCTCCCAGGTCAGCCACATGGTGGATCTAGTACCCAGTGCAGACTGGCAGAGGCTTATTTTTTCCCTAATAAATAATGCTATTCCCGCAGCTTGTTGGTGTTGTCCTCTCCTTCATTTAGTCTACTTTTTGTGCCTTTGTTGGCGACTCATGGGACCTGCAGTCTGGGTAGGCCTCTAGCCTGGGGATTGCCTGAGTTCCCATCCAAGCAGGAGTTCCATGAAGTTTCATCTGACCGAAAGGCATGGATAGAGGCTCTCAGCAGCAGCATTATCTAACATCCTGAAGTAAATGAAGACTTCTGCTTCGTCATTGGATCCTTTTCCTCCATTTCTACTTAAAAACCCAGTTCTTGATTTCCTGCCATATTTAGATAACATTATTCTAGCCTGGAACAAGGGGCCTTTCCTAGCATTCTCCATTTGTCTCTTTTCTTAGAGAATACATTTGTTCTCCACCCAAGACAATCAGGATTTCATAAAGGCTTTAGCACTGAACAGTTATGATCTCAGTACTTAATGAAATTAGTCTGGGTATGGATAAAAGCACAACTCTTCTCATAGTCCTATTGGACATGTGTGCAGCTTTCGACCCTGTCAACCATTCCCTTTTAATCTGCTTAATCAAGTTAAGTGTAACTGATACCCCTTTAAAATGGCTTCTCTCATTTATCAGACAGGACTTTTTCTATAAAGTAGAATTCAACTGAATCCATTTTGCACTATAACACCTGTGGAGCCCCCTGTGGAGAGCAGATGATTTATAGGAATTATAACATATTTTTCGCTTCAAAAGATGCACATAGGATTCAGCGGGAAAATTTAAAAAAAAAAAAAAATTGGTGTGCTAAACTGGCACTGTTCCCGGGCATCTTATGGAGCAAATTAGGGTAGGTCATAAAATGTTTTTTGTCCCCATCCCAACCCTTTAAATTTAATTAACTACAAACCCCTCCCCCCCTCCTCCCAAGATTTGCCAAAAGTCCCTGGTGGTCCAGTGGGAGTCCGGAGCAATCTCCTGCACTCGGGCCGTCGGCTGCCAGTATTCATAATGGCGTCGATAGCCTTTGCCCTTACTATGTTACAGGGACTACCGGTGCCATTGGTCGGCCCCTGTCACATGGTAGGAGCACAAGATGGCACTGGCCGTCCATTGCCCCTACCATGTGACAGGGGCTGACCAATGGCACCGGTAGTCCCTGTAACATTTATTTATTTATTTATTTATTTATTTATGGATTTTATATACCGGGAGTTCCTGTATACAATACATATCACTCCGGTTCACAGTTAAACGGTAATAACTACTGCCGTGTAGCAGTTTACATGGAACAAATCAGAAACTTGATCTAATAAGCATAAGCGAAACTAACTAGTTACAACTTTAAACATATAAGTAAGGCAATATAAATCTTAGCTAAATAGTGTAGAGAATAATACATTAGAACCAAAGGACCAGGATTGTTATGGGTTGTTATATCAGTTTGTTCTTAGCTCTCTGGGAATGCTTGCAGGAAGAGCCAAGTCTTTAATTTCGCCTTAAAAGTGGTATGGCACGGCTCCAGGCGGAGGTCTGGTGGTAAGGAATTCCAGAGGGACGGGCCCGCGGTTGATATAGCGCGTCTTCTCAGTGAGGATTTTGCGGGCTGAGTAATCATTCTGTTTTGGTATGCACTTCTAGTCGGCTTGTCCGAAGTATGTAGTTGCAGCTTGAAGGTTAAGTTGAGTGGGGATATGTTATGAAGGGCCTTATGCATCATCATGCTGCTTTTGAACTGTATCCTGTATTTAATGGGGAGCCAGTGAAGGTGCTGGAGGATCGGGGTGATGTGGTCTCTTTTTTTGGTGTTGGTGAGAATTCTTGCTGTGGCATTCAGCACCATCTGGAGGGGTTTTGTAGAGCAGGCAGGAAGTCCTAGCAGAAGTGAATTGCAATAGTCTAGTTTCGGGAGAATGATGGCTTGGAGTACTGTGCGGAAGTCTCTGTAGCGTAGAGACTTGTAATTTAAAGAAGCATTCTTTGGTGGTGTTGACGAATTTATTGAGGTTGAATCTGTCATCTAATATCACACCCAGATCTCTGACTTGTGGTGAGGTGGTGTATCCTGAGGTGTCTGAAGAATTGCTTGAGGTCTGTGAGGTATGTTTTTCCGGTGCTATTATCAGGATTTCTGTTTTGTTGGTGTTCAGAACCAGGTTGAGGCTGCTTAACAGCTCGTTGATGGATGAGAGGCATTTATTCCAGTAGGCCATGGTCTTGTGTAAGGTGTCCGTTATGGGGATGATAATATAGTAACATAGTAAGGGCAAAGGCTATCGGCGCCATTTTGAATACTGGCAGCCGACGGCCTGAGTGCAGGAGATTGCTCCGGACCCCCGCTGGACCACCAGGTACTTTTCGCAAGTCTTGGGGGGGGGGGGGGGTTGTAGTTAAATTTAAAGGGTTAGGTTGGGATGGGGAATGGGGACAAAAAAAAACATTGGTTGTAGTTTTTTTTTTTTTTATATTCGCTCCATAAGATGCACAAACATTTTCCCCCCACTTTTGTGGACAAAAAAGTGCGTCTTATGGAGCGAAAAATACGGTATATTGTGTATGATGTCATATTACAAATATTTTTTATAAACTATTTTTGATATTGTTAAAATAAAAATTGATAAAATACTACATATACACAGGTTTAGTATTTGATATATTGTCTATAGATAAAAAGAAGAAACATTGAATTAGAACTGCTGCAATCCTGCTGGCTGCCTAATAAATTGTTTTCTCTTAATTATGATGACTTTGATTGTGTTGATATCTAGTTAGGCTCTGGCCCTGTTGAAGAGGACAATACTTCATCACCCACACATAGCTCCATGGTGCTCTTGGAGAGTGAGGGAAGTCACACAGGAACTATGTGGAAAGGAATGCCATTGCCATAAATCACAATTGCTGCATGATCTGAACATTTATGAATGTCTGCTTGAGGGCTATAGGCTAGCTGTTAATGAAGCTAAAAAAACTACTTTGCAGGCAGGATTCATTTGAGTCTTAAGTAGACGTCACAAGCTGTTTCAAACTGTTTTACTCCCCTTCCTTGTAGTTGTTCTACGACATCAAATACGATTTCCATCCCTCCTGATAAACTGGCAGGTTATTCTCAAGAAAGGGTCAACAATGATATGAATTTTGATGTACCTAAAGCTTACGAGAGCCCTAGCGGGACCAGTTTTCAGTGGTTTTGACAACTGAAGTAAAATAGGTAATGACCTCTAATCTCTACCAGCTTTTCTTTAACACCTGTCTTGAGAGAGATGCTAACATAATAGTTAATAATATATCATCTGGCAGCTTACTAGTGTGTCTTTGCACCTCTATTAAACCAGTACTATCGAAAAAAAAAAGTGGCCTCTAAAACCTCAGATCCTAGCTAACTACAGACATCTGTCCTCATTGCTTTTTTTTTTTTTGACTGGCAGCATGGCAACTTCGATAGTACATCCCTTTTCTTGAAAAGACCAGTGTCCAGGACAAAGGGAAGTACCACTTTTTACGTTAAAGTTAAAAGCATCAAGCAAAAAAAAGGAAAAAGAAAAATATTAACACAAAAAGTAAACATTTTCTTGATTTTAAGGACTAGTGGACTTCTGATTAAAAATGACCTGCAGCGGTGAATAGACAAGTGAAAGTTATAAACTTGCAAAGCACGGGGTGTTATGAAGGTCCAAGAAAATAATAGAAAAATGAAAAAATAGTAAGGATTCTTAGTATGTATGACAGTAACGATACTAAAAAATAAGAGTTTGATACAAGGTGTTTTCCCAAGAGATTTGAATTACCCCAGTATTGACTGGATTAATGTAACAGCAGAACATGTGAGACAGGTAAAGTTTCTAAATGTAACAAATGACTGGTACATGGAGCAGATGGTCCAGGTGCCATCACTAACATGAAGCGCCACCACCACCCCAGGTTGATTCACCTGATCATTGCGATTATAATTTGTATCCTGGTAGAGCAGTGTCCTCTCTTGGTTATCCTCCTTGTACCAGGTTTCTGAGATGGAAATTATATCTACTTCTTCATTCAGTGCTATACCTTCTCTCTCTTTGTCACATTTTACATTCACTGGCTCCCTATTACTGCACGTATTGCCTACAAATCAATGACCATCATTCACAAAATTCTAAACAATGATCATCAAGGTCTAAACACGCTTAACATAACTTCTCAAAACCTCTCAAGAAACTTGCGCTCCAATAACTCAAGTTACTTAAACATCCCCTTCATCAAAGATGCACATCTGGCAACAACGAGAGAGCCTTCTCCATCGCCTCCCCCAAACTTTTAAACACACTACCTGAAGACCTGAGAACCCAGCACAACATAAAAACTTTCAAAAAAGACCTAAAAACACTTTTGCTAATTTTACATGGACCCTCATTCATCTGACCATACCAACTATCAAATGAACTCTCAGCTATAATCTCCAACTAAACATGCTTACCCTCCTCATCCAACCTTATATTACCTACTGGACTTGATATGTTTATTTCTGTAAATGCTCACATTGTTATAATGTTTCAGAACTGCTAAGAAAAAATGTTCACTCTGTAAACCGTTATGGCTCTACCGAATAACGGCATATAAAACTCATCAAATACATTAATTGGCGGACAGTAGAAAGTATGTTTTTTGTTGGTATTAACAATGGAATTGTTTTAACTCAGGAGCTTATTTACTTATAGGTACATGGGCTTCTATTGCTTTTATTGGAACCTCTATCGGGATGCCCTAACTCCTCGTTTAGTATCCTTTGAAGATACCGCCCTTTCAATCATGTGCTGCTGAGTGACAGCTTTTCCCCCATCTTCTAGTTTAATATCTGCTCTCTCCATTTTGAAGGTTAGCTCCAGCAGCCTGCTTTCACGCTGGGTAAGATGGAGCACATCCTTTTGGAATAGGCTTCCTCTTCCTCAAAATGTTTCCCAGTTCCTAATAAAACGCACACAGGTCTGCTACAAACCCAAAAGATTTGATTGCTAGCAGCATGTCTGATTCAGATCAGTCTTCTGGAGTTACAAGCAATCAGATATGCATTAAGAGCATTTTTACTTTTCTTTCAGGGAAGGAGAATTCTAATCCAAACTGACAATAAAGTAGTCCTGTTCTACATAAATATGCAAGGAGGCAAAGAGGTCATGGGTCCTTTGCCAGGAATCACTGAGATTTGGGCAATAGGCCTGCAGCCACAGAGCCATTCTGCAAGCATCCTGTGTTCCCAGGATCTCTTACACAGTGGTGGATCACCTTACAGTGTTTCATCATCAAATGTTCTCTGGATCAAGCAGTAGCAGACAGATTATTCAGTCTCTGGGAGTCTCCTGTTCAATTTGTTCATATCCATAGACATCAAGAAAGTGAAAAATGTTTCATTCTTCAAAGCAAATTCAGATGCTTTTCTGCTTGAATGGAATGCAGATCTAGCATGTGCTTTTCTGCTTCTTCCGCTAGTAACTAGGATAGTGTGGAAAGTGCTCAAGGAATCGGGTGCATTTGACACTCATTGCTTCTGTGTGGCTCTTGTACTTCCACTGGCTGTCAATCAGTCCGGGAGGATCTGGCAAAGGAAACCAGTCAGGCAGTCCCTCTAGAGTCCAATCTGACTCTAACTAGAGGGTCATCTATGCCATCCAAACCTTTTCTCTCTCAAATTAATGGCATGAATGTTGAGTGCTTGCTAATTTCATTACTCTCATCCAAGAAAGTGAAAGGTATTGTAACCTCTTTCAGGAAGTCTTCAACCAGAAGAGCTAACAGATTCAAATGGAATAGTTTTTCATATTGGTATCAAGCAAGTTCCCTGGACTCATTTGCCTGCATGCATAGGAAGTTGCTCCAATACTTCTTCTATTACCTTCGGGTCTTAGTACATCATTGGTCAAAGTACACCTATGCGCTCTTGTGGCTTACAATGTTCAAATGGATGGCAAATCGATATTCATACATCCTTTAGTATCAAAGTTCATAAAAGGTTTATGGCATATGAGATTCTCTGGCACAAACCACTTGTGCCATGGGATCTCAACTTGATATTGGCACAACTCAGAAAACTACCTTACAAATGGT
The DNA here is from genome assembly GCF_901001135.1 of Rhinatrema bivittatum. Taxonomy (NCBI): domain Eukaryota; kingdom Metazoa; phylum Chordata; class Amphibia; order Gymnophiona; family Rhinatrematidae; genus Rhinatrema; species Rhinatrema bivittatum. Next base: position 68,369 of record NW_021820946.1, read on the forward strand.
TAAGAGTCAGTTTCCTTGACGTTCCTAGTTATGATCATGTCCACTAGAAGTCTGCGAGCAGCAGGCATCAGTCGCATTACTCACTTTACATAATTTTATTCACAACAAAGTGGTGCTTCACACTCACCCCCGATTTTCTGCCAAAAGTAATTTTGGCTTTCCATCTAAATCGAGGCATTGTATCTGTTTTCATTCTTCCCAAGACCTTATGCAATTAAGCAGAAGAAGGTCCTACATTCACCAGACTGCAAAAGGGCCTTGACTTATTTCCAGAGGACGCAAGTGCATCGCCAGGCTTTTCAACTTTTTCTCTCTTATGATCCTAACAGACTTTGGAATAACAGTTGCTAAGCACATGCTGACCACCTTCTAGCAGACTTTATCAAGGCTCATCAGGTGAGAGCCATGGGCTACCTCAGTGGCTCATCTCCAAGCCATGCCTATCGAACATTTTGCAAAGCTGCAACTGGGTCACCAGTTCACCACTTCACGTCTCATTACTATCTGGACAACCTATCTAGAAGTGACAGTAAATTTGGACAAGACGTTTTGCACAGCCTGTTCACCCAGTAGTCCACTCTCCATGTTTTTTTTCAGTAAGTGCTCCGCTGCATCCTTTGGCTTAGGACTCCCTATGTGTTATGGCTAATTCAGCCTTGCTTGTCAACTGAGAAATTGTTTGCTTGCTGTAAATGGGGCTTTCCATAGACAACTGGATGAATTAACTATGCAAGCTGCTGGGCAGACTGGATAGGCCGTTTGGTCGTCTTCTGCCGTCATTTCTCTGTTTCCATTTAAACTTGCTTTCTTCCCTGGTGATCAATGATTTGATCATTGTGATTGTTTTATGTTTGTATTTCTTTTAATCACAAATGTTTTTATGTAACTCGTCATGAACGGTGGGGTACTTGAGTAATACATTTTTAAATAGCACTCTTTGGAAGGCTTTGATCATTGTGATTGTTTTATGTTTGTATTTCTTTTAATCACAAATGTTTTTATGTAATTCGTCATGAACGGTGGGGTACTTGAGTAATACATTTTTAAATAGCACTCTTTGGAAGGCTGTTAACCAGTTTTATCACATGATGTATGTGTTTTCTGTTTTAAAAGTTTAAAAAATGTTTCACCTTACAGGGATAATGTGAACATGCAGGTCATATGAGGTTTTCTCACCAAAATAAGTTTTCAGGAGAGCAGATGTGTTAAATAAAAAGTAAATCATATTTGCCTTATTAATATTCATTTTTCTCCAGTTGCCAGATTTTTCTGATGACTGTATGCCAGCTGTTTACAAAGGTGGAAGTAGAGGTAAGTTAAAGGCAAAAGAAAAATACCATGAACACCTCCCTGCCAAAACATTTTACTATCTGTTAAATGTGCTTTCCCTCTACAAGCAGGATGACTTTGCACTACAAGAGGACATTGTAATTGCATGGTACCTACATGGAGTGGTTTTTCTGTAGCTGGTGTAGAAAAGCTTAGATTTCATTTGACCTTCCACCACTTCAAAGGACTCTTTGATTTTGGAATTGTTATACTTGGTTAGACTGAGGGTCCATCAAGCCCAGCATCCTGTTTCCAATCCAGGTCACAAGTACCTGTCAGAATCCCAAACAGATTCCATGCTATTAACGCCTAGAGATAAGGAGTAACTTTCCCCAAGTCTACCTGGTTAATAAATTTAGGGACTACTCCAGGAACTTGTCAAATCTATTATAAACCCAGCTACGCTAACTGCCTCTACCACATCCTTTGGCAATTGTACTTTGAATGAAAACTTTTCTGAGTTTTAAATGTGCTACTCGCTAACTTCTGTTTTTGTATTTGAAAATGTAAATAACAGGTTCACATTTACCCATTCTATTCCACTCATGATTTTATAGACCTCTATCATATCATCTCTTAGTTGTCTCTTCTGCAAGGTGAACAGTCCTGACCTATTTAGCCTTTCCTCAGGGGAGCTGTTCCATCCCCTTTATCATTGTGATCGCACTTCTCTAAACCTTTTCCAGTTCTGCTATTTGGTGACCTTAATTCTATACAGTTTAGGTGCAGTCTCCGCATTTGGCAGTTCAGATGTATGATGACATTCTCTGTTTTGTTCTCCATTCCTTCCCTAATAATTTCTAATATTCTGCTTATTTTTTGACTGCTGCTGTACATTGAGCTAAAGATGTCAAAATATTGTCCACAATGACACCTGGGTGATAGCTACCAAAATAGGAGTTAACATTGTGTAACTACAGTGTGGGTTACCTTTCTGCATGTACATTAGATTTCATCTGCCATTTGGATGCTCAGTCTTCTAGTCTCACAAGGTCCTCCTGCAGTTTTCCCACAATCTGTTTGTTTGTGATTTAAAAATGCAGAATAAGTTTATCATGATTGCCTCTCTTTGTTCCCTTTTCCAGGTCATTTATAAATACATTAAAAAGCACTGGTCCCAGTTCAAATTCCTGAGGCACTCCACTGTTTCTCCACTGAAAAAACTGACCATTTAGTCCTACTCTGTTTGCAGTCCACAATAGGACATTGTCTCCTATCTTATGACATTTTCATTTTCTCATGAGTCTGTCATGAGAGACTTTATGAAATACCTTCTGAAAATCCAAATAGACTATATCCACCAGCTCGCCATTATCTACATGTTAACTCCTTCAAAGAAATGTAGCATTGGTGAGGCAAACCTTCTCTTGTATAAACCCATTGAACCATGATTTTCTATATATGTTTTGTGATTTTGTTCTTTAGAATAGTTTCTGCGATTTTTCTTGGCACTGAAGTCCGACCCACCTATCTATAGTTCCTGGATTACCCCGGAGCCCTTTAAAAGATCGGTGTCATTTTGGCCACCCCCTTATCTTTAGGTACAACAGATGATTTTAATGATAGGGTCCAAATTACTAGTAATGGTTATGCAATTTCATCTTTGAGTTTTTAGAACTGAAGTGTAAACCATTTGATCCAGGTGAATTATTACTTTTTCATTTGTCCTATTACGTCTTCCAGGTTCACTGTGATTTTTTTCACTTCTTCCAAATCATTAAATACCATTTCCTGCACAGGAATCTCCCCATCATCCTTTTCAGTAAACACTATGACCTTGTCTTCCCTAAGTGCTCCTCTATCCCCTTAATCATCTAACAGACTCCCTCACTGGCTTTCTGCTTCAGATATATTTTTAAAAAGTTATGAGCTTTTGCCTGTATGGCCATCTTATTTTAATTTTTTTTTTTTTTTTTTTTTTGCTTGTTATCAGTATTTTAGGTCTAACTTGCCAATGCTTATGCTTTCCTATTTTCTTCAGTTGGGTTCTTTTTCCAATTTTTGAAGAAGTTCTTTTGGCTAAAATAGTCTTTCACCTCACCGTTTAACTATGGCTATAGTCATTTGACCTTCCATCTTTTTTAAATGCATGGAATATATCTCGTCTAAGCTTCCAAGATAGTATTTTTAAACAGTAAAAAAAGGTGGAGAGGATGAGTGGTACACCTTGAGAGTTTGTCACACCATGAACTTGCAGGAACCCATCAGGGAATTGTCAGGAAATCTGCGAATTAGGGACCTAAGGCGCTGGGGGGGGGGGGGGGGCATGTTAAAGGACTTCTAAAGTAAATTCTAGTTATAATGGGAATTCCATGGAGGCATCCTAGCATCGAGTGTCCACTTCAATAACAAAGAGAAGTGGGAAAGATATATTCTACTGTGCACCCTGCCCTGCCCCCCCCCCTCCCCCCGATGCCTTCTTATGTCCCTATTCACAGATTTCCTGCATATTTATATTGCGACTAATTCTCTAGGGGAATTGGCTGTTCTACTGTGAGTCTGGAGACGCTGTATTTTTTGATCTACTCTTTTTCAATATACTTTTTGGTTTGGGCTTCTGTCCTTCCTGATGCAGCCAAAGCGGTCTGTGTCGGGGGACTGAAATCAACTCCTTCTGATGCACATTTATTAACTGAAGTGGAATTGCCACGCAATTCTGTGTAACTGACTGAATCCTCTAGTCACTTTTTGGATCCTAATGTGCTTCGCTCTACGCCTTTTACATGTGGACATTTTTAAACTGTCTATGCCTGATGTAAATGCTTAACCTTTGTAGCATGACCTCTTAATTTTTATTTTTTTTTTAGTTAGTTCATTTTCAGTCTCCCTTTTGAAAGTTAAATGTTAGAGTTGTAGATTCCCGTAATGTCCTTCCTTGAGTCATTGTCAAATTTGATCACGTTATGATCATTGTTGCTGAGCGGCCCCACTACCATTACCTCTTGCACCAAAATCTGCAGTCCACTAAGAATTTCCACGAAGAAAAGGCTCCTCCTCATCTGATCTTAGACTGCTCCATAAAGCAGACATATATTTTATCTAGAAACATGACATTACCCAATCATTATTCAGGTAATTGAAATCTCCCATTATTATTGTGCTTCCAAACTTGTTAGCTTCTTAAATTTGTTAGCATTTCATCAACTGTACTTTTTGGCCAGTGGACAGTAGTATACCCCTACTCCTATACTCTTCTCCATCACACATGGAATTTTTCAGTGTCCCCTATGTAATAACTAATATGTGCACAACTATCATTTTTTGTGCTCCAACTTATCTCCCAATTTTGCACACACAAATATGTGCACATAACCCTGAGCTCATGTGTGCACACATTAGCGATCTTTCATGCAAATTCCATGTTAAACCAGTAGTCATTACCCCTTGATGCAGAGAGATTCCTAATCTTATACTGGTTTTCTTAATACTCAAATTTAACTTCCTTCAGAAGTGGAGTATAGTTTCCAGGGCTGAAGTTACTCTGTGGGGGAGTTCATGGTTCAGCGATTCTATATTTGAGATATATGTCCATATTTTGTGTACAAATTATGCATGTTTTCCACACATAACCCATGACTTCTGTATGTTTTCTGCACAGAAAAATGTGTGTGAGAAAAAAAAAGCATGGAAATGATAAATCTGGATATGTGAGAGCATGGGAGTAGAAGCCTGGTGTTGTGGGGGGGGGGGGTGAGAGCATGGGAGTGGGAAACCTGTGTGTATATGCATGCATGAGAGACTGGTTGGTAAGGTGACAGTGTATGTAAGAGAGACTGGTGTGTGTGAATATGAGAGAGAGAATGATTCAGGGAATGTGGAGAGTGAGCATGGAAATGAGACTGGTGTGTGTGTAACAGAGGGAAAGTGATTATGGGAATGAGAAGCCTGTGCATGTGAAGAGTGAGCATGGGAGTGAGAAACCTGGGTGTGTGTGTGAGACACATGGGAGTGAGAAGCCTGTATATCTGAGAGAGAACATGGGAGTGGAAAGCCTGTGTGTGTGTGTATGTATGAGAGAGATCAGGTGACTGGTGTGTGTTTGTGTGTGTGAGAGAAAGAAAGTGATTATGGGAATGAGAAGCCTGTGCATGTGGAAAGAACAAGCATGGGAGTGAGAGACTGGTGAGTGTGTGTGTGTGTGTGACATAGAAAGTGATTATGAGAGCAAGAAACCCGTATATGTAAGTAGAACACGGGAGTGGGAAGCCTGTGTGTGTGCATGGCATGAGAGAAACTGTTCAGGAAGGTGACTGGTGTGTATCAAAGACTGGGAGATGATTGGTGTGTGAGACAGAAACTGGTCATAGGGGCATGCATGACTGGTATGGTGTGTGTGAGAGACACATGGGCCCTAAGGAAGAGGACCATGAGTATAGAGCTTAGCCTCTACTGCTGCTTCTGGTGTGTGCTACGGCCTGCATGGAAGAGTGAAGAATATGCCTGATCAGACAACCAATATTGAGAAGGTAAATACCCAGACGCCTCTGCTGTTCTGTGGCCTGTCAGAGCTGAATGAACTCTGAGTGCCTTTCTGAGCATGACTTGCAGAATGTCTTTGAGCAGATAGACAAGCTGGCACCAAAGGAGGTGAGCCTATTCAATGGGTCACACAGAAGGAACCAACGGCGGGAGCTTCAGGCACTATTCTGTTGAAACCTCACTGGACAAGATCATTTACAGGACAAAAGGATTATTTGGAGAGTGGGAGCAAATGAGCTACACCTGGGGAAACCTGTCAGGGCAGTTCAGAGGATAGGTTGTCATGACAACAGCATGATGTGTCTCTGTAAATGAGTCTTTGGGCAGTCACGTAATTCTAGAAGTTTCGGCAATACTGTATGTTTAACTATAAAAGAAGGGTCCCGTCCTGTATCCTATGAGATGCTGGTTGTTTTGAAAGACAAAGGGCACCCAGTATGCAGCATCTCCCAAGAACACTTCTAATGTCAAATAAAATTTACTTTATACCTTTTACTGAGTCTAAGTGTTCTTGTTGCCCTGGCCCTAAGTACAGAAAATTATGTACAAGAGGAGTAGGAGAGCTGCTGGAGGGAGTAAAGGTGGCTTTTTAAGTTTATTTTTCTTGATTGACTGCCATTTTAATTATTTAATATTATGTGATGTGTCTGCTTTTTTGAAATATTTTATTGGTGTTTGGAGAATTTTTGTTTTATGAGTTTTTAATTGTTGGATGTTCTATTCATAGCTGTTTTGAAACATTTATTCTGCTTATTAGTATAGTTATACAATTATTTCTGTGGGGGAATATATAGCTGCTTGGCTAGTTCTGTTTTCCTAATAAGAGCTGTATTGGTTTTTAGGGCCTGATTTAATATTTGTAGTGTTGCCTTTTCATAGATAGGGTTGCTCCTGTTTAAGTGCATTCCATAATACAGGTGTAACTGTGTGCGGATTAGTTTATGTGCATTACTACAGATCCTGGGAGTATGTTAGGTTGGTTCTATGTCTGTTACCGAGATGAGATATTTTACTAGCATGTAAGTGTTTGTATCAGTCTTATTTGTTGTGTTTTCTCAAGAGGACATGCATTGGTGGTAAACTGCTGTCTTTTCATAAGTAGGGCTATTGAGCCTGGTAGTAGGACTTTGTGTTGCTGTTACTGAGATGACACCAGAACCAGAATATCTTTTTTTGTAGGGTGAGTTGTATGGGGAATGTCATAATTCTGCTTTACATCCATTATTGTGGGTCAGGGGGGTTCCCGTGGATACAAACTGTACTTTTACATCTAGCCCCATGACTATCATGGGTCGGTGTGTCACGCATGTGAGAACCATCTGTCAGGTGTGTCCCGACAGAAAAAAAGGTAGAGAACCATTGCTCTAGTGGTTGCCATATTTATCTAGAAAAGCAACTGTATGACTCATTAAACCTCAACTAAAAATGTATTATAAATATATTCTATATCATTGCATATGTCTATCATGTAACTTTACTATGGTTGAGTGACCATGTTTTAAGCTCTCCTTATCCTTTTTTCCCTTTAGTTTATGCCTGTTCATTTTCCTAATGAAGAAGAAAAAAAGGATCCGTTACTTTTTGCCAATGGGGTTAGAAGTGCAATGGCTGCGTAAGTATTACATCAATAACAATCTGACGTGGTAAAGTGAACTCCACTATCCATTCCAGAACTTCATTTACCAATGTATATCACAGAATCTGTCAAACAAGGAGGAAAATATTTTAAAACATTTTTAGAGAGGGAAAAGACTTCAGACTGCCTCAGATGGAAAATGTCACTCCATAGTGGATTCTAATAATCATGTCAGAAATCTCCCATTTCCTTATTTGTAACTTTTTTTTTTAATGTGATTCTTATGTGTCCAAAGTGTTATCAATAAAAAAAAAAAAAAAAAAAATCTTGCAAATCTGGACATTCTGCAAAAAGCAGAAAGATATTGAATGCCCTTTAAGGTGCTATTCTCAAACAAATGGTGATAGAATTCACTAGGGGGAGAGATACTTGGCCTAGTGCTTACAAATGGAGATAATGTCTCCAATGTCCAAATAGGTGATCATCAGATATAGCAGCCAAGAGGGAAGGGAAAGTCACTCTAAGATCCAAGTTTTGAATTTCAAAACTATAGACATTGGTAAAATGGGGACATACCTTAAGGAGGAACTAAGATTGGGAAAAGATGGGAGAAGTGGATCAACAGTGGAACCAATTAAAAGGAGCTATTTTCACGTAGATAAGCATCTGAATTAGCCATGCTGTCTGGGTACATCTTCCGTGCCACTAGGTGGCAGAGCTCTCTAAATCTAGTAAAGTCTTTCAGCTAGGTGCTCCCTCTTGTGCTCTCCCTGGTTTGCCTGAGTCCGTTTTTTTTCCACGCGACTGAAAGCTCTGTCTCTCCAGACTCTGACTAACAGTTGAGGTAAAAACAGATTTTTCATCAAAGATTTACCACAAAACAGGCTTGTTTACTTATCATGCCTCAACCAGGATTCAAGTTCTGCAATTGTAGAAAAATTGTCAGTGACTGATGGCCATCAGTCCTGTTATATTTACCTGGGACCTGATCATGATCAGGAAAGTTGCAGAGACTGCGGACGCATGTCTCCTCAAGCACAGCGCCAGCGTGCAGCAAGAATAGAGCAACTTAGGGCAACACCATCTGGCCCCTATGCCCGTTCAGAGGCTTCTGTAAGGTCATCACCAGGACCAGAAAGGAAAAAGAAGATGACATCAAAAAGGGCTTCTTCGATGGAACCCCCCCCCCCTCTCTGAAATACACTCATTCCCAAAACCCTTTAAAAACAGGGGAAGGGATCGGGGATACATCGATGGCGTCGCAGCTGCGCACCTCACCGCCAACGGCTTCCCGAAGCAAAGATAAAGCTCATAGCACAAGCATGGACACGATGCACTACAACACCACCGAAGCTCCGATGCACCAATGCAGGGCGCACATCGACACAGAAGAGTAAGTCATTGATGCAGTTGACGCAATTGGCACATACTACACCTAAAAAACATATATCTGGGCATAAAAAGCCTAGGGAACCATCCCCATTGCTCATAATTGATCCAGAAGGAGACATATCTCCTTCCCATTTATCAGAAAGCCCTTCATTCTCCTCGGGCAGCATACCAATCCTGCAGCCACAAACTCCAACGCCTCAAGTACCACCTGTGCTACCATTGCCCAGTACTCTTCATCCAATGCCATCAACATCTAATTTAGCTGCGCAAGCTATGACGCAAATTGCGGATATTTTATGCCAATTTTTAAAGTCCATGGAGGCACAGCCTCCAAAACCACCCTCCACAATTCCTCCAATGGAAATTCCAATTATCCCGGAGGATTCAAACATCCCAGGCCCTTTACCGAAAGTCCAACCGGTGCAGCCATCAACACCAATAAAGGAGTTCATTTTAACTTCATCCACGGGTTACCCCTCTGACCCAGCAGATTCCACCCGAACCAGCATCCCCGCCAGAGGATTCAACTTACTCGCAATTTGAGAAGGTTGGTCTCCTTTTAAATGTTGAGACCAAGAAACTCACTGACCCAAGACAAGAAATGATGGGAATTTTAAAAATCTTCAGTTCCCCAAGAGAACCTGATGCTTTGCCTCAACATCAGGTACTCAATGCCCTCATGGAAAAATCATGGGACACACCCCTCACCACCCCAGCCACTTCCCGAAAAATTGATCTTATATACCACATGAGGGATTCTCCCTATTATGCAGCTGTGCAATTACCGCACCAGTCAGTTGTCGTAGAATTGGCAATGCAAAAGGCAAGAATACTTGCCAATTCACCACAGTCTAAAGATGCCAAGCTTTTGGATGATTTCGCAAGACGCTCTTACCAATCCAGTATGGTAAACGCAAAAATTCAAAACCCATTCTTTATTGCCCAGTACCTTTTTGACAGTTTACAAAATCTCAAACCATATCTCACCACAGCAGATTCCACCCTTCCAGTAGAATTCCACAATATAGAGGAAGGTTTGAGCCACTTGTTAAGATCGATTTGTGAAGGATTCAATATATCATCTAAAGCATCTGCTAACGCAGTAGCAGAAAGATGTTTAGCATGGCTTCGTTCTAGTGCAATCAGGGATGATGTCCATGATAAACTAGCAAACCTCCCGTGTCGACCTGACTATCTCTTTGGTGATAAATTCACTGACATTGTCACCAAACTAAAAGAACAAAAACAGCAGTGTTGTCATTAACATCTCCGCACCCACAAGGATCGTTCTGAAAAAAATACCTTTCTTATAGAAAGCCTACTTACCAACGTAGTTACAACCTTATTCATATTATTGGCCTCAACAGTACCAACAACCACAACAGCCTTTCCAGTAACAGGATGCTCGCGCTAGACCTAGAGCCCCTAGGCAAACCCGAACACAACCGGATTCCCAACAAAAACCTCAATCTTTTTAAAGATAGCTTCGCCACCGGCTTTGACATTGGCAGTAGGAGGATGCTTAACATCATTCCTCCCAACATGGTCCTCCATCACATCAGATCAATGAATTTTAGAAATAATAAAGGAAGGGTATTCTCTCCATTTTACAACTATTCCAAACCTACCGCACTTAGTTCCACAGAAACACACAAACATCTTTTGAAGGAAGTGAACACTCTTCTCCAACAAAACTGCATTCAGGAACTAATCTGCGAAAACACAGCACGTCGGTTTCTATTCCCGGGCGGGGGGGGGGGGGGGGGGGGGTCTACGTCCAATTCTGGACCTACGTGTGCTCAACAGATATATTCAGAAAGAGAAATTCAAGATGACATCTCTCAAATCCATCCTACCCTTCCTTCAACTCAGAGATTGGATGTGTTCACTGGACTTGAAGGATGCATATGCTCAATACCAATGCATCCCAAATCCTGGTGTTACCTCTGTTTCCAAATGAATAACTGACATTTCCAATACCAAGGTCCTGCCATTTGGCCTCTCCTCTGCCCCCAGAGTATTCACCAAATGTCTAGCAGTAGCGGTGGCACACTTTCGTCGTCAAGGGATTCAAATATTTCCTTACCTAGATAACTGGCTCATAGTAGCACCCAGCCAATCTCTCCTACGAAAAAATCTACTATGCACAATTTCTTGTCTCGACAACCTTGGACTCCTGATCAATTACGAAAAGTCCAACCTTCAGCTGATGCAAACTTTACAATTCATCGGAGCCTATATCGATATCGTTCAGGAAAAGGCATTCCTGCCACACCCAAGGGCACTGGCTATTTGCACACTACCCACAACACTTCTATAGGCCAGAAAGGCTCCTGCCCGTCAAATCATGACCATGTTGGGTCATATGGCAGCTTCGATTTATGTGATTCCACATACTCGTTTACACATGCGTCGCCTTCAATGGGGTCTCAAACAACAATGGACTCCATTCCTACATCTATTATCGACCCCAGTAAACATAACTACCATCTATGCTAACCACAGGTCACCCCTGAGACCTCCTCGGTATCAATTAGTACTCACCACAGATGCCTCTCCCACGAGGTGAGGAGCTCACTTGAATCAGCTTCAAACTCAGGGACTTTGGTCCCCAAAAGAACGCAATCTACACATAAACCTATTGGAGTTACAGGCAGTACGAAACGTACTTCGATCCTTCAAACATAAGTCTTTCAAAAATAAGTCTTTGCTTCCAAGTTTACCACCCTTGTTGAATGTAACTTTGTTCTTCCTGTTTTACCTACGGTTTTGGTTACAGTTCCCCCTTTCGATGTAAACCGATCTGATATGGTCCCAACCATGAAGGTCGGTATAGAAAAGTGTTAAATAAATAAAATAAACATTTCTTAAAAGAACAAACTATAATGATCCACAAAGACAATCAGGTCACAATGTTTTACATAAACAAAGGAGGGTCAGGTTCCTGGAACCTGTGCAAAGAAGCAATACAAATCCTGGAATGGGCACACAACAGAGCCATTCACCTCCAAGCGACTTACCAGGAATCAACAACTCCAAAGCCGACAAACTAAGCAAGATTTTTCACCCCCATGAATGGGAACCACATCAGCAGACAGATCACACATTTTCCATATGGGGGTCTACCCTGCATCGATCTGTTTGCAACAGGAAGGTGGAAGCCTTCTGCTCAGTATACCCGAGCACCTCCAGACTAGCTCCAGACACTTTCCTCCTAGACTAGTCCCAAGGCCTACTATATGCGTTCCCTCCAATTCCAATAATTTCTCGCACAATCCAACGATGCCTAGAAGACAAAGCACAATTGATTCTCATAGCACCAGCCTGGTATAGCTATCTCATGCAACTCTCAATAAGAGACCCTATTCCTCTGGGCAACAACCCACAACTACTAACACAGGAGAACAGATCACTGCTTCATCTTCTACATTCCTCCCTGCATCTTCCAGCATGGAGATTGAGCGGCTCGCCTTTCAAAACTTAAACATCGCTGCTCCACTCCAGGACATCTTAGTATCCTCTAGGAAACTATTTATTAGGCTAATCTACCAAAGGAAGTGGTCATGCTATGCTTCTTGGTGTGAAACTATGGGTACTGATCCCCTTACCTGCCCACCAGAACGCCTTCTAACCTACCCTCATTTGCTCTACACTGAAGGCCTAGCGACCGCTTCTTTACGAGTACATCTAAGTGCGATAGCAGCTTACCATACACCTTTGAACGGTGAGCCCATATCCTGTCACTCTCTAGTATCCCGATTTATGAAATGGATATTGCAATTACGCCCTCCAATCAAGAAGCCTCCAATACCCTGTGACATCAACATAGTCCTAGAACAACTAATTCTACCGCCATTTAAACCAATGGACTCTTGTCACCTACGATACCTATCCTGGAAAGTATTATTCTTGATTGCCCTAACATCGGCTAGACGTGTTAGTGAACTTCAAGCTTTAGTATACTACCCTCATTACCTGCAATTTTACCATGACAAAGTGACATTACGCACTCATCCAAGTTTTCTTCCATTCTTCCATTTCATTGTTATGAGGTTTTCTTTTACCTGAAACCTATAACAATGAAAACGAGAAAAAACTTCCATACCATGGACGTGCACTTGCCTATTATAAAAGCGCACCCACAAGGGATAACAGACCCTCGCAGCTCTTCCTCTCTCTTAATCCAAATGCATAGGACTTCCAGTGACAAAACGAACATGATCTTCCTGGATATCCAATTGCATATAGTTCTGCTACCAAAAACGTTCTGCACTCTTATCTTCAACTTCTAAGGCGCATCAAGTTCGTGCAATGGCCGCATCCATCGGTCACATCTATGAAGTACCTCTTGAAGACATCTGCAAAGTGGCGATTTGGTCATCACTATATACTTTCACGTCCCATTACTGTTTAGATAAACAGACAAGCGACAATGCGCACATGGGCCGGACAGTCCTACATAAGAGCACATGTTTTATACATCAGAAACCTTCATAAGAACTGTCTGCCTACAATTCACGTATTGAGCACAATAATTAACAAATCACATTTATAACATGCTCAATACGTCCGCTGGGGACTCCCAGATAGCATGGCTAATTCAGATGCTTATCTACGTGAAAAAAGCAAGCTTGCTTACCGTAAATGGTGTTTTCCGTAGATAGCAGATGAATTAGCCATGCTGACCCTCCCACCTCCCCGGACAGTTCAGACACGGCATACTATCTTGCTTAGATACGGACTGAGAGCCTCAGGCAAACGTGAGAAGATACAAGAGGGAGCACCTAGCTGAAAGACCTAGTGGCACGGAAGACGTACCCAGACAGCGTGGCTAATTCATCTGCTGTCTACGGAAAACACAGTTTACAGTAAGCAAACTTGCTTTTCCTAAGGCTGGAGCCTTACTATGGAACCAACTTCCTTTTTCTGTTCAGAAGCGGGAATGTAACAAAATATTAAAATTTAAAAAAAAAAAAATTAAAAGCTCATCTTTTTAAACCTGCCCTTTACTAAGTGAACTGTATGATACATTGCCAGTTATGATTACTTATTCTGTTTTATTTGTCGTCTTTGTTCTTGGGTTTACCATTTGTGTGTGTGAATCTTGTAAACATTTTAAGTTTGAGTGCATTGTACTATTGTCTCATATTTTTGTCAGTTTGTTTTCATATTTTGACTGTAACACTTGGAAATCTCCTTGAATATGGGTTAAGAGTGACAAGTATTTTAAATAAGGCAACAAATATCTATGTAAGAAAAATAAGGAAAAGTAAGAGGAAAAATAAACCTGTTTGGTTCTCAAAGGAGGTGGCTTAAAAAATAAGGGTTTTCAAGAAATACAAGATATCCCAAAAAGAGAACAGGGAAGAATATCTGGTTAAGTTAAAGGAAACGAGGAAAGAAATCAGGAAAGCAAAACGTCAAGCAAAAGAAAGGAATGTTAGAGGTTAAATGAGGAGACAAACCTTTTTTTTATATATAAGGTCAGAGGTGGTATTGAAAGGAGACAAGGAACAGCAAGCAGTGTGTGAAGGGAGATGAAGAAATAACAGTTCAGTAATTAAAACACTGGACCAATGCTTCTGGGCACAGGGAAATACCTACAGTACCTTAATGTAACTTACTTTGAGCTAACAATGAAAAAGCCTGAGCTAAATTAAAAAACAAAAGTCTGAGTTGTTGCCACTTCGGAGATTTGTAAGGTTGCAATATAGACTTCAGTTCACACGCTCACATCCGATTACTGTTTGAACACCGGGGTCTTGGTGGCAGGTTTGGTCAGACATGTGTCTAGTCTCTTTGGGTGATAGACGTGAAATAGTTGAAATCTGAGTTTTAAAGTACTGGAGGTGTGAAATCCTGCAGTAGTGATGCAGCATTCTTACAGCGATTTTAGTTTCATTGTACTATTACGTTCACTTTCAAACATGATATCCAAACATACAAAAACAAATTACAGCCTCTATGGAAAGGGATTACTGGGTTCAGTTATGGTAGAATTTTTTTTTTCTTAGTTGTCTTTTAAAGCCCTTCTCTATATAACAAAATTAGATTTTTGAAAATTACTTTATTAAATTCTCTTGTTCTGTTCTTCATAGGGCTTTGGGTGTGCCAATTACAGACCATACTTACGAAGATTGTAGATTAATGGTCTCAGCTGGAGAGCTGACATTGCCTATGGAGACTGGCTTGGTTGAATTCACTAAAGTTAGCAGGAAACTGAAGTAAGAACAGTTTTGCAGATTACATCTAATACAATCTCTGTACCTTAACAATCCGCTTTGACATTTTTGTACATGTGTATGAACTTTCAGCAGAAGTATAAAAATAAAAAGCAGAAATATGTATAACAAATTTACAAAATTTAAAAATGAAACCTGTGAGGGAGTCGGGCCATTAGATCAGTGGTCCCCAACTCTGTCCTGGGGGCCCACCAGCCAGTTGGGTTTTCAGGATATCCTCAATGAATATGCATGAGAGAATTTGCATGCACGGCCTCCATAGCATGCACATTTTCTCTCATGCATATTCATTGTAGATATTCTGAAAACCAGACTGGCTGGTGGGCTCCCAGAACAGGGTTGGGGACTACTGCATTAGATGACCAAGGGGTTAAAGAGGCTCTTAGAGAAAATAAGACTATTGCAGAAAGACTAAATTAATCCTTTGCTTCTGTTTACTAATGAGGATGTGGGGAGATACTAGCTCTAGAGATGGTTTTCAAGGGTGATGAGTCAGATGAACTGAACCAAATCCCTGTGACCCTGAAAGATGAAGTAAGACAGATTGACAAACTAAAGAGTAGCAAATCACCTGGACCAGATGGTATACATCCCAGGGTTCTGAAGGAGCTCAAATGAAATTTCAGATCTATTAGTTAAATTTTGTATCCTATCAAATTCTTCCATTGTACCTGAAGTCTGGAGGGTGGCCAACGTAACCCCAATATTTAAAAAGGGCTCCAGTGGTGATTTGGGAAACTATAGACCAGTGAACCTGACTTCAGTGCCGGGAAAAATAGTGTAAACTATTCTAAAGATCAAAATCACAGAGCATAAAGAAAGACATGATTTAATGCGACAGTCAACATGGATTTACCCAAGGGATGTCTTGCCTCACAAATCTGCTTCATTTTTTTTAAGGGATGATAAACGTGGATAAAGGTGAACCGGTAGATGTGTATTTGGATTTTCAGAAGGCATTTGACAAAGTCCCTCATGAGATGATTCTAAGAAAACTAAAAAGATGGGATAGAAGGTGATGTCCTTTCGTGGATTACAAACTGGTTAAAAGACAGGAAACAGAGTAGGATTAAATAGTCAATTTTCTTAGTGGAAAAGGGTAAACAGTGGAATGCCTCAGGGATCTGTACTTGGACCGGTGCTTTTCAAAATATTTGTAAATGATCTGGAAAAGAATACAAGTGAGGTTTTCAAATTTGCAGATATAAAATTATTCAGAGTAATCACAGGCGGATTGTGATATATTGCAGGAGGACCTTGCGAGACTGGAAGATCAGGCATCCAAGTGGCAGATGAAATTTAATGTGGACAAATGCAAGGTGTTGTATATAGGGAAAAATAACCTATGCAGAAGTTACCTGTCTTCACTAGAGAAAAGGAAATCAGGAAATCTCTCAGTTCTTATGAAATCGTCAGTCATTATTCTAAAATAAACCCCACCTAGAGTAAGCAATTTATGAGAATTTTTGTGGGTGCTTGCAGGCTCACAGGTACGATATACTCACTGGCCTGCAAGTATATTTTCAAAGGGAAATTTTATTTATTTATAGCTTTTTTTATACAGGTGTTAGTAGTTACATCATACCGGTTTACATCATAACTGCAGGTTGAAATTACATTAAACAGGTGCAGGGTATGGGACTGGAAGGAACAAGAGCGATAGGGAGGAGCTAGCAAACAAGTGCAAAAATAGGTAAACAATGTAAGAAGTGACAAAACCTGGTAAACAATGTAACCTAACTTTATACATAGGCTCCGGTCACGTATTGTTGCAGCAAGGAATAAGAGTGCGAGGGTCTATTCAGGGTAGGCCTGTTTAAAGAGCCAAGTCTTTAATTTAGATCTGAATTTGATGGTGCAAGGCTCAAGACGGAGGTTGGTGGGTAGTGAGTTCCAGAGGGCTTTATCCCTCGTGGAGGTTAGGTGTGCCGCCTTGAGGGATGGCACGTCTAACATCCACAAGGGTTTGAACATTTGGGATTGAGTAGCAGCACAGATACATTGTAGTAGGTACAATGTCTGCACCTCGAATGAAATCCTGTCGTCCTTTGGTCGGCTATGCCCACCCCCTAACCCTTGCACTGAGGAACTGATTTTCAGCCCTCGATTTTACCTGGGAAACTACACTTATCCAGATAAAATATTGTGAATATTATTAAGTAGGTTTTTGAGAATTAAGAATGTAGTATTCTAATGTTGTCATTTTGTCTAATTTATTCAGAAGAAAGAGTTCACACTTCTTGATGAAGCTTATAGGAAACATAAAATGACCTGAAATCCTATTCATGGTCCTGCCTCAAAAGGTTACTACTATAGGATATTGGTGCCTGCAGTATTTTTATTTTTTGCCTTCTTCCCTTTCACGCCACCCCCCACCCAAACAGTTTCTGTTCCCTTCTTTCCAGACAGCATGTGTGAGGGAGTGATAGGACTTGAAAAGCTGAATTAGTTGGCATCATACAGTCACCTTCCTATATGTCTAGGAAATCCCATGCTCCCCTGGTTCTGCCTCACTTGTTGGCTGGCATCTCTCTCTCTTTCTTCCTGGAGCTGAGCCTGCCCGGATTGATCAGGGATCCATATTCAAATGCTCCATACATACTCCTTTCTTTCTTTTCTTATTTAAATAAGTTCATTTTATTTTTTTTTAATTCTTTATTTATGAATTTTTAGTTACAATATAACTCCATTCATATTTGTATTCAATTTACATTGAAATTTTAAGGTTTCAGGAATATTAGTAAATTCAAAACCCCAACTACTCTAAGGTACAACAAATTTAAATCTCTTATCTTCCTGATTCCATATTACTAAACAATTAAGGGAGCCTTAGAGCATTTTCCAAAAATAAACAAGAAATCAATCTTAATAATAATAGACAGAAATATACAGATTATTCATTCATTACATTACCAACTGAGCAATTTTCTGGAGTCCCTGCTCCCCCACTCTGGTTCCTACATTCCTCCAAGAATTTTTCCAGATCGTTTGGATCATAATAAATATATTTCACACCATCTACATACATTATGCATTTGCTGGGAAACCTGATATGTATCTGGATACCGAATGTTCTAGCAATATTGGCTAAACTTATAAACTTTTTCCTTCTAATTTGTGTTTCTTTCGCCACGTCTGGAAACATCCATATCTTCTGACCCAGATAAGAAGAGGTTCTATTTTGCATAAACAAATTTAAAAAATTTTTTCCTGTCCGAGGACTGGGCAAATTTAACCATTAAAGTCCCTCTTTTCTCAATCTGGGCAGTGTATGAGGTTTCTAGTAATTCTGTAACGTTCAGGGTGTCATTTTGTTGAGGCAAGTCTACATTCAAATTTTGATTTCTCTCATTCAAAAAATATACATTCATAATTAAAGGGAAACTTTCAGATGTTAATAACAGAACTTCTCTAAAGCAGTTCTTAAGTTGCTCCCTTGAGGAGATCATTCTACACTTAGGAAAGTTAACAAACCTTAAATTATTATATCGAGCTGTATTTTCCAAATGTTCTACTTTCCTTGATAGAATATTTTCTCCCTTTATTATCGATAATTGTACTTCTCTTACTGAATTTAATTCTTCCTTAATCTTCACAAGAGACACTTCATTACTCATTCCACAGGGTTAATATTTAACAAAGTGGTCTGCATATCTTTAATATTAATATTTAAAGACACAATATTTTTCTGTAAAGACAATATCGCTGAGCATAACATTTCCAATGATACATGTTTTGGACTTCCAGCATTTGCATTAGAAGTGAAAGAACCTTCCAAATGACCAGAAAGATCTTATTTATTTTATTTATTTATTTATTTGATTTTATATACCGACAACCGTTTGCACATCGTGCCGGTTTACAGATAACTTATAACAAGTAATATATAGGCAAGGCCTTTACAAGGCCTTTACAAGGCCTTTACAAGGAACAGTTTGTAACATAATGCAGTAATGTCCTGAAACTTGCCCAGAAAAGGGGGCCACAGTATTTCCTCCAGATTCCTTTGGTTGACTCTCAAGGTTATCTCTTCTGCACCGCCAATTGAGACGAGGGGAGACCCCTTCCGTTTTCTTTGGCCTTACCACCCTATCCTCTGCCTCCTCGAACGGATTCAACCCACTAGACGCAATCCGTATTATGGGTGAACCTAGGCCATTGGTAGTTGCAAGGCACATTGGTGGTGCTGGTGTTGTTGGAACCCCAGGACTTAGACTGACTTCTCCCGACAATAGGGATATATGCTCTATATCCTCCATTGTAATGGGAATCTCTGAGGTCTTTTTCTCTGTATGGGAGTAGAGACCAGTTAATGTTGTTTGCACCAGGCTCGGTTTGGCTGGGGTCGAGGCATCCTGCCTTACTTTGCCTTTTCTTTTTGTATGTGGCATCTTTTAACTAAAAAACAATTGTAGTAACAAAATTTTTTGGTCTCTACTCACTTTCTGTCACATTCAAACAGTTTCAGGCTTCGGAAATGAGGGAGAATTTTCAGTCCAGAAGAAGGAGGATCCGTGGCAGCCTCCCAGCCTTCGCCGGCCTAAGCCGGTCCAAGCCGCGCGCCCCTTACGGAGCGCGCGGCTTAGGCAGCATGCTGACGGCAGCTACACGCCGTCTGCTGCTTACTTTATAGCAGCAGGCGCCCTGTGCTGACGTCACTTCCTGGCCTCGTATTCGGTCGGGTTAGGCCGCCTCGCTCTACCACCAGGCCGGCCAGCTGTTACAGGCACTAGAAGCGACAACAAGGTCTGGGCACTCCTCACTCCTCGACCTCCGGCTCCCAGGTATTTTCTCCGTCTGCTGCTTACTTTATAGCAGCAGGCACCCTGTGCTGACGTCACTTCCTGGCCTCGTATTCGGTCTGGTTAGGCCGCCTCGCTCTACCTCCAGGCCGGCCAGCTGTTCCGGGACCTCCACTGTTATAGGCACTAGAAGCGACAACAAGGTCTGGGCACTCCTCACTCCTCGACCTCCGGCTTCCAAGTTCATTTTATTGTAGTATTCCGTGCCACCAGTGTTAGGAATCTCTTCCCTCCTCCAGTGGCTTTGTGCCTTCCAGCGGGTCACAGAATTCACAAGTAAGATGTCTTTCCTTTCCTGTTCATTACAGTATTTCTAATGCACTCTTCCTCTTATTTAAACATTTTTGTTGTCCTATTCACTTTTAACATACTATTGACTTTTTAATGAAATTCTCTTTATTTTAAGCCTAAAATGGGACAATATCAGGCAACAGCTGAATGAATTTGCTGAAATTGCAAGTGCGTCAAAAGGTGGAAGAATTAGAATTGAGGAGTTTGCCAAATTCTTGAAGATTCCTGTATCAGATGTTGTCAAAGAATTGTTTGCACTCTTTGATAGGGTAAATATATTTCTTTTTATTTCGTGGAAATTTCTATTGGAATTGGATGTGGTCTTTATTTGTTTTTTTAATCATACTTGTGCAGAAATATGTGTAATGTGCTCGTTCGTAGGTGGTTTTCATTACAGCAAGGACGCCTATTGTGGAAGGTCCATTCCCTCTGTATGCAGGGGTTTCTGTGCTGTGCACGTAGGTGGCCCTTTACCCTTACCCACATGGTCACATAAGGAGGGGCTGGGACAAGAGTGTGAGGAGCAGCAGAGGTCCATGTCACCGCTCCTGCCACTGCTGCTATCACTGCTTCATCTGCCAATGTCCCTGACCTTTGGGTGGGGAGGGTGGGAGAGGTAAGTGAAGGGAAAGTTGCCTGTATACAATGCTTGTGGCATGCACTTTCTAACTAGTTATCTTCTCTTTTAAGCAGATTGGAAATTGTGGCAAAAAACTCAAAATTATGCCCCCCCCCTTGTGAGTTCCAGCTTTCCTCACTAAAAAAAAACCTAACATGTTTACTCCTCATGTGTCATAGACCGCAGGCTGATTCCCTAAATACCAGCAGCTAGTGGCATCGGCAAGCTGCTCAAGATTCCAGATTAACTAGACTAGAATAATTCAGGAGGTAGTCTCATCGTCTATTGTAATTCCATTAGCTCTGGTCCACTAAATCTGGAAGCCTGAGCTGCTTGTTGATATCACTAATTACCAATTACCTTCTTCACTCAGTCAGACTGAACCATCTAGTTACTATGAAAAATAAAACACAAAACAGGGATTATTTCCCCAGAGCAGGGGTGTAGCCAGAACTAAATTTAAGGGGCCCAAATTGGTTATGGGTTGGCACTGTGGCCAGCCCACCACTCTGCCCCAACCCTTACCCCATCCTACATAGGCTCGCCAGCCACTGCCGAGATGACCTATTTCTTGTGTCATCAGTCTCCCTGCTCTGTCTCTGCTCCTTCTCCGTCTCCCCTCCCTCTCTCTAGTTAAGGCAGCTGCTTTATTCAATGGTTAATCTCAGCAAAAAGCAGGCCCTTCTTTAACCCCAACTGAACCTCTGTAGCCCCTCCTCTTCATCCCATCATAATTTCTATCTTTATTCTAATTCCCTTTCCCTCTCTCTCTCTCCCCCCCCCCCCACACTCGCCCTCCACATCAAATCCCATTCCACATGATCCAACCCTCAAATCCCCTCCTGCATTTCCTTTCAAACAGCTCCACCTCCAAGCAACCCCCTACCTAGTCTCAGCTGCAGCATTTTCCTTAGGGCCCGGGGCCAAAGGTGAATGACAACGGGTGGGAAGAAAGGGGAAGGTTTGATGACAAAGGCACCATTTTTCTCTTGGGTGAGGAATCTTCACTGTCCCGTGCACGATCACTTTTCTCCTCCCCTCCAGGCTGGGTCCTGATGGTGATCTGCAAGCAGCAGGGTGTGGGCTCTGTGAGCAGCGCAAGCCCTCAGGCCCTGTCACCGGCGTGGGGGGAACCACTGCAGGACCTGCGAGTATGTGCTGGCTCACAGCCCCCCCCTCCCATGCTGCTGCTGGCACCGGAAAAGCACTGCCATTTAAGGCACGTGCAACCCTAACTGAAGGTTTGGGGTCTGAACCACAGTTCAGGAAGTCCTGTTTTAGACTATGATGTAATAGGTAATGCTTGCATTCTGAAAATAGTTCCAGAATTTTTCTGACAAAAAGAATTTAAAAGTATGCTTTTTAAGAAAGAAAGCCTGCAGATTTCTAGTGTTTGTGACTATCTGGCATAATTATCGCATTGCAATTTTCTCCATTGACAAGCAAAGTTGAAGTAACCGTGACTTGGATGATGTCATCTGGTGGCAGCAAACCCCTCTGTTGCTTGTAAACCTTTTGTTATACTGAGCATGAGTGAGAATTCCCACTCAGGCATTGCCTTGTCAGCCCCCTCAGTCTGTTTCTTAAAGGTTTTCTCACTGCCTCTGCAAGCCTCCACTTTTTAGTGCTATTTTAAAAAAGCATGTATGGCAAGAAGAAAGCCACCGTGGATGGTTTTAAGTTGTACTACCGCTGTCTGGGATCGGGCCATGACCAGGCCAACTGTTATGATTGTTTCCAGATGTTCCCAAAACTTGATGGCCAGGAAAATACAAGAAGTAAAGTCTCTGAGAAGCCTCAGCATGTGCTTCTTAGATGTCTCCTCCTTCGGAAAAGGCTGGGTAGAGTAAACATAAGTGGAATGTGTCCCAGAAAAAGACGTCACTCTGCAGCTGGCACCTAAAAAATGAGTCTCTGCGTTGGCATCATTGTTGCATAATTCCTAGATGCATCTGATCCTAAACACCTTTGGCATCAGAGCAGGCTCCTCCATCAATGCTTCATGCTGCAGTGCCTCCAACGCAGCTGGCATGCTGGTGTCTGAGAATTTTGATGGGCAGAAAGGGATATAATAATCCTACCCTCTCAAATTACCAGAGCCATTGCACTAACACAATGAATGGAACAAGGGATTTGTCTGGGGACACCAGATCCCATTTGCTGTCTGATACTTCACACCTAATGTGCCTCTAGTTCAAACTTTGGTGATCTAAACATCTTCTGGTTCCTCGTTCTAGTATCAGAAGATGCTCCACCAAACTCATGTAAGAGAACTGGGACTGGCCAACTTACAAATGTAAAGAGCCACAGAGAATGTCCCTGACACCTAGGCTAACGGTGAATCTCCCATACAGCTGACGTCTGCTAGCAGAAAGACACACAAACATAAGGTGTTAGGTTTACAGACCTCTGACACAGTCTGCTTTCAGAATGCATAGAATAACTACACAGCAGTTGCTCTGTTGGCGTTTCAGGGGAGGATATCCTCCCCTGGCAACACAGCATAATAAGAGACTCGGCATAAAGACACACAGAAGAAGAAAAGATAGGACTGTGAAACTCTGCCACAGCAGACGTGGCAGCTTTGGGTAAGGTATGCGTTGCACTCTATTAGTATGCTTCTCTCGTTTCGCTGTAAACTGATATGATATGTCCTTTTGCACATGAATGTCGGTATATAAAAGTTCAAATAAATAGTAGTAGTAGTAGTAGAAGTAGTATTGCTATTACCTAATATATATATATATCATTTCTTGTACTTTCGTAGCCAAGCACATATAGGGGCCGATGCAAAAAAAGAATGCTGATTATTCAGCACCCGCTTTCTACCTCTCCTGGGGGTACCATGCAATATTCAAATTAGGGCTCACATTGTCGAGGAGGCGCTAGGGACACTTGCATGCCCCTACCACCTCCTTAGTGATGGACCAATTGAACAGGAGGGTAGGCGACCTAAAAAAGCCGTGAGGGCAACAAAATGGGTTAGATGCCACGAAATGTACATTTAGAATTTTTTATGGAGACTCGTTCATCCAATGTGTAAAGCCTGACTCAGGCCGAGTTTCGCCCCCACAATGGGGCTGCCTCAGGGGCTATATGTTGACTTCTCTCCTAGAGAAGTCAACATGCAAATCTTCCCAATCCCTATCATATACCACCGCCACCACCATCACACAAAAGCCTTTCACAACCATCAAGACACACTACCAGATCTCTCATTCCAATCATGACGTCTCCGCTCACGCAGATGCTAGGTCTCACCATGTTCTCCCTTACCCTTCTCAACGCACAATCTCTGACAAAGAAAAACACGTCCTCAATGACTTCCTCTCAGATTCAAAGCCAGATATATGTGCCATCACAGAAACCTGGCTAAAAAGCTCAGACACAGCCCTAATAAACCAGTTACCGATTCACCTCTACGACATCATCTCGATCCCCAGACAAAAGAAACGAGGAGGTGGTATTCTTCTAGCTACCAAAAAGGAATTCAAACTTAATTCACTTCCAATCAAAACCATCACACCTACAAAACTCGAATTAGGTCTTTTCAAATCTAAACTCCTACAAATTCTTCTAATATATGCTCCGCCAGGACTACTGGACTCAGATATCTCCCCCCTAATAGAAACAATAGCCAAATACATCAACATGGACTCGCCAGCCATAATAATGGGGGACTTCAACCTCCATGTAGATGCCTCTCCCCTCACCCCTAACTGTGAAGCACTCCTTACCACCCTGGGTGCAATGGGCTTTAAACAAATCATAGAAAAACCTACCCATAAAGCAGGACACACTCTGGACCTCATCTTCATCAATTCTAATATATCTTATAAAAATGATCCTATCTGTACCATAATTCCCTGGTCAGACCATTCAATAATTACAACCACACTCATGACTCAAGAAAGCCCTAAACCTCCTCAACCACCTTCCACCATCCAATTTAGGAAAACCTGCACTTCTGACACACTCAGTGATCATCTCACCAAAGAACTCCCCAATCTGGACACCACTAGCCCAGATGCAGCCTTCCTCTCTGGCACAATATCACTGAGGCAATAGCAAATAAATTATGTCCTAAAACGGTGAAAATAATCAACTCAATACAGAAGAAGAAACAACCCTGGTTCTCCCCAGAACTCAAGCAGATGAAACAAAATCTCAGACACAAAGAATACGAATGGCGTAAGATCCCCAACTCCACTAATTTATCTGATTACAAACGCACTCTCCACAACTACAGGATCACCATCTTAAAGACAAAAAGAGACTTCTATGCCCACAGAATACACGACCTTCAATTTGATGCCAGGACCCTATTCTCTTACGTCTCCCAACTCACAAAATCACCTACACCCACCATTCCAGACGACCAAGCACAAACCAAAGCAGACGAATTAGCACTCTACTTTCAGAAAAAAACTGCAGACACATTAGCACACCTACCGAACAATGCAACTCCACCCTCCATAATTTTCAATTCCAGGACTTATATTGGGGCCATCCTTAATTCCTTTGAACCTACAACACCACTGGAAATCGAATCTATACTTAAGAAACTAAAACCATCAAACCACCCAACAGATCACATTCCAACTAAACTACTGCTTCTCATCCCGAATACTATTTCCAGAGCATTGGCCAACATTATAAATTGCTCACTCGCCCAAGGAATCTACCCGGACAGGCTGAAAACCGCATCCCTCAAACCTCCTGAAGAAACCTAACCTCGACACAAGTGAACCCTCCAACTTCCGCCCCATATCCAACCTCCCTTTTTTAGCAAAAATCATGGAGAAAGTTGTTAATACACAACTTTCTGTATACCTGGAAGAGCACAATATCTTTCACCCATCCCAATATGGCTTTCGTAAAGCAGCTAGTACAGAAACCCTACTTATCTCCCTTGCCGATCACATCCTCATGGGCCTAGACAAAGGTCAATCTTTTATCCTAGTCCTTCTGGACATTTCATCCGCATTTGACACAGTGAACCACGCCATCCTACTAAATCGCCTAGCAGAAATCGGATTAACAGGATCTGCACACAGCTGGTTTAACTCCTTTCTAAGTAACAGAAGCTTCAAAGTAAAAATCAATAACAACGAATCCCCAGATGTCAAATCAACATTAGGAGTACCACAAGGCTCTTCCTTGTCACCCACACTATTCAATATATACCTCCTGCCCCTCTGTCAACTGCTTACGGACCTAAAATTAAAATTCTATCTCTATGCAGATGACGTACAGATTCTGATTCCCATTACAGAATCTCTCCCTAAATCTCTCGCCTTTTGGGAAATCTGCCTCAAATCTATAAACAGTCTGCTCACCAACTTGAATCTAGTTCTGAATGCAAATAAGACTGAACTCCTAATCATCTCCTCGGACCACTCGGCCTTAATCAATCCACCAGCAGGCAACACCCAGATCACGCAAGTAAGGGACCTTGGAGTAATCATTGATAACCGTCTGAATCTTAAGAAAGCCATCAATAACACTACCAAGGACTGTTTTTATAAATTACAAGTCATGAAAAGGCTCAAACCCCTCCTCCACTTCCAAGATTTCAGGACAGTGCTCCAAGTCACACTCTTTTCCAAAACAGATTACTGTAACTCTCTTCTCCTCGGGCTCCCTACTTCATCTATCAAACCATTACAGATGCTCCAAAATGCTGCGGCAAGAATCCTGACTAATACCAACAGAGGAACACACATCACTCCCATACTACAGAACCTGCACTGGCTGCCAATCAATATAGAATATTACACAAGGCTCTCACTATAATCCACAAAGTCATTCACAACCAACAACAACTAGACCTCCAGATTCCCCTCAAATTATACTCATCAGACAGACCGATTCGAGAAGCATATAAAGGCACCCTGCAACCCCCTACAACGAAATCTACTCGCCTATCATCTACCAAAGAACGAACCTTCTCTACAGCTGGCCCAACCATCTGGAACAAGATGCCCACAGAACTCAGATTAGAACCATGCCCGTTTACCTTCCGCAAAAAACTTAAGACATGGCTCTTCATCCAGGCCTTCACTTAACCTACAGTTCCAGCATTCCTCACTAATTCAGACACTGCCTCCTACCTCAACTCTCTGACAAGTGTAGCCTATACACTTATGCCTCTTCTCATCATATTATTGTATTATCTAATTTGTTCAGTTATGTCTTCTATCGCTCCGGCTATCCTAGCCCTCCAGGTTAATACCCCTTGTTATATGTAACTTTCATTTCTTGTTATATGGTTGACTTTGTTATTCCCCTCATGTTATCTGTAAACCGATCTGATATGAATTTTCTTTCATGAAGGTCGGTATATAAAAATGTTAAATAAAAAATAAATAATATGTGATGTCTCTTGATTTTGTATGATTTTGATCTCATACCATATGGATTGTCAGAGTTTTTGGATGGATTCAAACAGCAATACGGGTCTCCTTTCTAAACACAGCAACTCCTTGACAGCGGGAGCCTGCGAGCGGTCTGTATCTGTGGCCGTCCGCCGGTTAGGAAAATAGAAGGTGAATTGATCGGCATCTGTTTTCCTAATTGATGCACAGCCAGGGGTTCGGGAAAAAAGACGCTTGTTAACTGAGCATCTGTTTTCTGAATCTGGCCACCGGCACTTTAACTTTTTTTTTTTTTTTAACTTAACATTTTGTTCCTCCTAATATCGCAACAATATTTTCTGCTTTTATGTACAAGTTTTGGGAGTGCTCAGCAATTAACGCCTGCTCTAGACAGGCGTTAATTTTTTACCATAAAAATGTGCATTTTAGACATATGGTTTTTTTTTTTGGGGGGGGGGGTTTGCATAAGAACATAACATAAGAAAATGCCATACTGGGTCAGACCAAGGGTCCATCAAGCCCAGCATCCTGTTTCCAACAGTGGCCAATCCAGGCCACAAGAACCTGGCAAGTACCCAAAACCTAAGTCTATTCCAAGTTACCATTACTAATGGCAGTGGCTATTCTCTAAGTGAACTTAATAGCAGGTAATGGACTTCTCCTCCAAGAACTTATCCAATCCTTTTTTAAACACAGCTATACTAACTGCACTAACCACATCCTCTGGCAACAAATTCCAGAGTTTAATTGTGCGTTGAGTAAAAAAGAACTTTCTCCGATTAGTTTTAAATGTGCCCCATGCTAACTTCATGGAGTGCCCCCTAGTCTTTCTATTATCCGAAAGAGTAATTAACCGATTCACATCTATCTGTTCTAGACCTCTCCTGATTTTAAACATCTCTATCATATCCCCCCTTAGCCGTCTCTTCTCCAAGCTGAAAAGTCCTAACCTCTTTAGTCTTTCCTCATAGGGGAGCTGTTCCATTCCCCTTATCATTTTGGTAGCCCTTCTCTGTACCTTCTCCATTGCAATTATATCTTTTTTGAGATGCGGCGACCAGAATTGTACACAGTATTCAAGGTGCGGTCTCACCATGGAGCGATACAGAGGCATTATGACATTTTCCGTTTTATTCACCATTCCCTTTCTAATAATTCCCAACATTCTGTTTGCTTTTTTGACTGCCACAGCACACTGAACAGACTATTTCAATGTGTTATCCACTATAACGCCTAGATCTTTCTTGAGTTGTAGCACCTAATATGGAACCCAACATTGTGTAATTATAGCATGGGTTATTTTTCTCTATATGCATCACCTTGCACTTATCCACATTAAATTTCATCTGCCATTTGGATACCCAATTTTCCAGTCTCACAAAGTCTTCCTGCAGTTTATCACAATCTGCTTGTGATTTAACTACTCTGAACAATTTTGTCATCTGCAAATTTGATTATCTCACTCGTCGTATTTCTTTCCAGATCATTTATAAATATATTGAAAAGTAAGGGTCCCAAAACAGATCCCTGAGGCACTCCACTGTCCACTCCCTTCCACTGAGAAAATTGTCCATTTAATCCTACTCTCTGTTTCCTGTCTTTTAGCCAGTTTGCAATCCATGAAAGGACATCGCCACCTATCCCATGACTTTTTACTTTTCCTAGAAGCCTCTCATGAGGAACTTTGTCAAACGCCTTCTGAAAATCCAAGTATACTACATCTACTGGTTTACCTTTATCCACGTGTTCTTTTTTACTCAACGCACAATTAAACTCTGGAATTTGTTGCCAGAGGATGTGGTTAGTGCAGTTAGTACAGCTGTGTTTAAAAAAGGATTGGATAAGTTCTTGGAGAAGTCCATTACCTGCTATTAAGTTCACCTAGAGAATAGCCACTGCCATTAGCAATGGTGACATGGAATAGACTTAGTTTTTGGGTACTTGCCAGGTTCTTGTGGCCTGGAATGGCCACTGTTGGAAGCAGGATGCTGGGCTTGATGGACCCTTGGTCTGACCCAGTATGGCGTTTTCTTATGTTCTTATGTATGTTAACTCCTTCAAAAAAGTGAAGCAGATTTGTGAGGCAAGACTTGCCTTGGGTAAAGCCATGCTGACTTTGTTCCATTAAACCATGTCTTTCTATATGTTCTGTAATTTTGATGTTTAGAACACTTTCCACTATTTTTCCTGGCACTGAAGTCAGGCTAATGTTCTGTAGTTTCCTGGATCGCCCCTGGAGCCCTTTTTAAATATTGGGGTTACATTTGCTATCCTCCAAGTACAATGGATGATTTTAATGATAGTTTACAAATTTTTACTAATAGGTCTGAAATTTCAATTTTTAGTTCCTTCAGAACTCTGGGGTATATACCATCCGGTCCAGCTGATTTACTACTCTTCAGTTTGTTAATCAGGTCTACCACATCTTCTAGGTTCACCGTGATTTGATTCAGTCCATCTGAATCATTGCCCATGAAAACCATCTCCATTACGGGTACCTCCCCAACATCCTCCTCAGTAACACCGAAGCAAAGAAATCATTTAATCTTTCCGCGATGGCCTTATCTTCTCTAAGTGCCCCTTTAACCCCTCGATCATCTAACGGTCCAACTGACTTCCTCACAGGCTTTCTGCTTCGGATATATTTAAAAATGTTTTTACTGTGAGTTTTTGCCTCTACAGCCAACTTCTTTTCAAATTCTCTTAGCCTGTCTGTTATCAATTTCAAGTGAATTCCTAATAGCTTCATCAACATGCATTTGCATGTGATGTGTAATAGTTTTGCCGTGCGTTGTGGAGGCACTAATCCCTTATGCATAAGTGGATTAGATAGTGCCTACACAACCCACTTCCAACTATGGGTTAAACAATGCGCTCGGCTGAGCACACTGTATTGCATCGGCCCCATAGTGTGTGTGTATGTGTATATATGTGTGGAGATATAGATAGATATATATATTACTTCACACGTAATAAATCTTAATGTTAGTTGCCCTGGAATCTGACAGCGTTCCAGCGTGTGTGTATGCGTGTGAGCTAGTGTGCAGTATATGGTGTGACGAGTATTGAAGCCTGTCAGAGAGGGAAACTACAGGATTCAGGCCCTGTTGTGTTGTCATGGGTTTTGCCATATCTATACGCAGCATGACACAAGACCTTGCCAGGAGAAATGGGCATGTCAGTCCCTTGACAAGTAATATAGGTAGTGAAGGATTTCTTTATCTCTCTAATGGTTAAATATTAGGGTATCTTCCATCCTTTCCAGGATATCAGATTTACACCCAAAGTAGTCATCCCAGTATCTCCAGTTCGTATGGATATTCCATCAGAACTCCCAAGAGCTGGTTTTAGCCCATGGCATTTGCTTGCAGCAGAATCCAGCCAGGCAGAGGATGTGCGCCAGGAGTATGCTCCTCAGAGGCAACCAAGGACTCCTCAGTTACCACCTTTATCACTGGGGTTCTTTATCAGTGTTTCCTCATCTCTAAGTAGGATTGATAGAGATCCCTTCTGACCCCCCCCCCCCCCTTTTCTGGTGCCTCCATCAGAAGACTTTCCTACTCAGATTTCTTTACGTTGGGGAAAGCACTCGGAGTTAATGTGCATAAGGACAAAGATCCTTGCGCAAATTCTGGAAACACTGGTGGAGCCTACAGCCATCTCGATCCAATGAAAGTCGTGCTACACTTTGAACAATTTGAGACTTTGTTTCTAGAATTTCCAAAATGTTTGTTTGAGTTCGTTTACCTTCGGTTTGATTTGTTCTTCCCGCTGCAGCTTGGGGGACAGAGGAATGTCACATCAGTGGCTGTGAAAGTATATAAACTGACGTGGATTGTTACTATTACCAGCGATTAATTCTTTTGTCTCTACATTAAAACTTTAAGTGTGTATATATATATATATATATATATATATATATATATATATATATATATATATAGACCAAGTCTGTCTGTGCAATACACTCTACAGATTTTTATAGTTGCCCCCGTTGCTACAAAGTCTGGATACTTTTTACCTGTAGACTTTCCATTAGTTTTAAAAGAGAAAGTGAGGCTTCCTTTCCCTTTGAAAATGAGCCCACACACTCATACTTTTTGAAAATGCAAAGTATGTGTATAATTCCAAACCTGCCCCAGTCTCATCCACAAGAACTTTACGCACCACAGTGTGGGTGAAATGACGTATATAGAGACCCTATACACCTACTTTTACCCGCAGGCATTTGTATAACTGGCTATTTCCTTGGCTAAACCATTATTTTACACGTGGATGCTTTCAAAATCGCCCTCTTAAAATGTTCTACACAAATTCTATAATCTTATGAATGTATTTTAATTATCACAAACAAATTGAAAATATTTTCAATAATTTAGAAAGTGATATTAGATATGAATAATATATTTATTCTATATCTCTGCCAGCAGCACCACAGTGGGTGACTCTGAATCTGTTAGATCTCGGACGTTAAGCACGGTTTGGCCTAAGTAGCATCTAGGTGGGAGACCACAGGGAAGAAGGTGTTGCTGTGGGCTGCAGAAAGCAATGTAAAGCACTGTAGTATCATTCTGAGTCCGTCTTGGTTAAATGGTGGGTCATGCTTGTCCCAAGTTTCTGAAAGACCAGGTACTTACCATTGCCACCACTCGTTTGCCAACATGTTCATTTTAGTAAATTTTTAGATGGCAATACGCTGTCATGTTGGTGTTTTGTTGTATATATTTATGTATTTTCTATGCTGTTTCTCATTATGACCTTTTTCTTGAGTTACTAACATGTTTAATATTCAGTGTAGATATGTACAGCAATATAACAGTAGATGCTGTCGTCAAAATCAGCAATTCAGTAGGGCAAATTTCTCCAAACTGACTCTGGAATATAACTCTTGCATTCTTGTATTTTATTTTATAGAATGGCGATGGCACCATAGATTTTAGGGAATATGTAATAGGTATGACCATAGTTTGTAATCCTGTCAACACTGAAGAAACTATTATGATGGCATTTAAGGTAAGCTCATTTTAGTATAGAATTTAGTGAAATGGCAAATCACAGTTGTCTAAGTGTAAAAATAATTTGTTATAAATGAGATTGGGATTTGTGTTAAATTTTAATGGCGTTTAAATATAACATCAACTGATATAACTTTGCAGTGCACAGGATATACATGCATAAAACAATATCAGTATTTAGTATAACAAAAAAATTCAAGTTATACTACTGAATTTATCTGTATCATCCCCTCCCTTAAGGTTTTAGCTAAAAAAGTACTTTAATCATTTGTATACTAACTAGAAATGTTAACCTGTCTCCCTCTTCCCCTTCCCTTCCGTCTTAAAAAAAAAAATGGTAACATCAAACATGTCAAACAGTTGTTTAACTCTAAGGGTTTAGCTTATTTTATCTGAAGTCTATTGCCATCAAAACTTTCCTGTGCAAAAGAGAGCCCAAAACAGCAATGGGAAATATACAATCCAAATTTCCACCAAGATTGATTCAAAACTTCATTTGTGCTCACTAGACAAGGATTGTTGGACCTTTTAAACACCAGGGATTAATTTAATGAAATCCTTGGCCTACTTAGTTTAGATGGTCCCTTTTAATTTTTTTCAATTTTCCTTTTGCAATAAAAAAAAATTTATCAAACTGTGGTGCCAAAAAATGTGAATAAACTTAGCCGAATGTAGCCAATTCCTTCAGCAGCCCAAGATGATGTAACATAAACTCATATTTCATTAAGCACCTGCGTGAACATAATCAGTAGCTCAAACAGTCCCACACAGCATTCTTAACCGAAAAGGCAAACCGGAAATGACATAATCAGATCCAGATCTACGTCAAGAACCGTGCCTCCTAACTTTCAGAAAAAGGCTCAAAACATGGTTGTTTAAACAAGCCTTTCCAGACACCCACTAAACCGCAAGTCAATGACATCCACAATCAGACGTTCCTAGAACTTTGTAAATAATTGCTCTCTATGTTAATTTTCCTATAGACTTTCCTCCTCCCAGTTCGAATCTCCCCTGTTTTATTGTAACTGCAGAGTTTTTTCTTTTCACTTGCTACAATTTGTTAATATATTCTCTTATGTATTTTTTTCACCCCCTGTTAAATGTAAACCGGCATGATGAGATTTTATCTTGAATGCCGGTATAGAAAAGCACTAAATAAATAATGAAAGTTCCCTGACGATTCCTTCCAAATATAATACAAAATTCTGATAGTATTTAAAGTGTTTTTAAAACAATTACCACTCTAATTGTTGGTTCATGCCTTGAAGGTCTACAGTATCCAAAGTGTAAATCCAGTATTCTTTTATTTAATAAAGCTGAGAAATCCCTGAGGGGAACTGGTACTTATTCTTGTGGAGAACTAGTATGTGCCAGAGCCTGTGACCAGACTGCGGCAATATTGTGTGTGTGGTGAAGTTCATGGATCAAGCCCAGCAAAGATTGTTCACAGGCCACTGGCACATATTAACTCTCCACAAGATCTTTGATTTGTTGTAAGATTGCATATTCCCGGGAACCTAATTTAAGATGTGATTGTTCAATCAATGTTGCTGTCTATACAAAAGAAAAATTATATCAGGAGGAGAGATTTAGGACAGCCGTTATAGTTGGTGATTCGATTATTAGGAATATAGGTAACTGGGTGGCTGATGGATGTGAGGATCGTTTAGTAATTTGCCTGCCTAGTTGGGAAGTGGCGGACTTCATGCTAGATAGGATTTTAGACAGTGCTGGGGAGGGATCCGGCTGTCTTGGTACATGTGGGTACCAGTGATATAGGAAAGTGCAGGAGGGAGTTTCTGGAGCTGAATTTAGGTAGAAAGTTGAAATCCAGAACCTCCAGGATAACATTCTTAAAAATGCCCCCCATTCCATATTCAGGACCCCAGAGGCAGGCAGCGTGCCAGTGATTCAATGCATTGTCAGTGGTGCAGGGAAGAGGGTTTTAGGTTTTAGAAACTGGGCATTGTTTTGGGGATGGATGGGGGGGTGGGGGGGGATGGGCTCCATTTTAACCAGAGTGGAACAAGGGATAGCATGAGACTACAGACACTGGCACAGCTCAGGTTTGCAGAGAGCTCTTCCAGTGCGTACAAAATCATTTCTGGGATGGAGCAGCTCAGAAGCTGGGTGGCCCACCCTGTTCAAACACCTAGGATGTATTTTATTATTTTTTGGCTTATTCATTTGTTTTATCGTAGTCTCGTATTGCTGATGTTACTTTGTGTCTCACTCAGTATATCTTTGTACAAATGGGTATGTGCTAAATATGATTAATATACATAAAATAATGACCTATGAACGTAAGATATGCCATGCTGGGTCAGACCAAGATCCACTGAGCAAATCCCAGAAAGTAGATGCTGAGCCTACCACAAGTTTTTATTCCGATTTTTAGCACAGGTTTTTCAGCGCTAACCTTACTCAAGCATATAATATGGGTTTTAGTGCCAGAAAAAAAACTCACGCTTAGGATGGGTGCGTGCAAATTGCATGTAAAAGAGGGTATTAGCTATTACAAGGCAATAGAGCTGCATTAGGAGGGAGACATTTTAGTCCATATTTTTTAATGTGGAAAATGTAATGCCTGGGTTAAGAGCAGAAGTGAAAGTTAATTCATGTTTCTGGTGGCCATTTTATTTCATTGTGGTGCTGTATGAAGGTGCTTCTCTGCAGCAAACATGAATTATGCACTTTTTTTAATGCTTTGGTGTCTCTTGTGGGTGGGCTGAAGAATTAGAACGGCAGAAGCTTTAGAGCAAAGAAGAGAGAGAGAGCGAAGATGATTTATTGCCAAAGGAGGATCCGAAAGAAGTCCTCTGGCTGGCTCAAGCTGTTCGCAGAAGTACACACAGGCAATGGATATTTTGCCTGAAAACCTGCTGGGGTTACCGGCAACAGATGTGCGGACATGTAGACTGAGCTCCAGGTCAATTCTTTCTTTCTATAAAGAAATCGGAGATAATGATTCTCTAACCAGTCACGGACACGCCATTCCAGGTTTGGTCAAGCTTTTCGGTACCTTGGATTTTCTTGCTATTGAATCTTTTCAGAATACAGGGACTATAGATGACGATACCTTGAAAATTGACTGGTCTGTATTTCATAAACTACAAACCATCAAGGGAATACCCTGATGTGCAGTAACTATGTGTGAGATAACCACTCTGTTGTCATCCCATATGTAACCACCATCTTTAGTCTCCAAATAATTTTTTTATGTATTTTTCTTATTTCATTTTCTTGTGTTACAAGTCAAGTCCTTTATTTTCCCTCTCCCTGGCGGTCAGCTCAACCCTCTTAGAGCGTTCTGGCTTCTTATCAGTCTCTGTGAATGTGGACAAATTCCTGCCACTTCTGTTGGGTTGAAGCTGCCTGCCCGACATCGGCCGTGTTTCGACAACTATTTGTCTGCTTCAGGGACCTCAGAGTTTGTTCTTCTAGCCCACCTTATGGTTTCAAGGGCTCTACAAAACATTTCTTTAAAAATTTAACAAATATCACAACTGTGTTTAGTATTTCTAACTAAAACCTATTCTATACCACGTATAGGGTTCTTTTACTTACACTTTTCCTTTAAAAATAATTCCTGTTAGCGACGCCTTCACTGTATCATTTGGCGTCCTGCTTCTACGTTCCTTACTTTTAAACTACCCTAGACCAATCACTACTATTCAATTCAGAGAGAGGCTGCATGCACCCATAAATAAGCAAGTTTAAAATTACAGTAATACCCTTTCTCCTACTGGGTTCTCTGTCCTATCACTGTCCTACTACTGTAGCCAATCTAAATTCATGCTTTACTATAACTCATTGCTTCCCATTGATGAAATAATTCTAGTTTTTCTAATGCGTGGTAAATCGGACCTGATGGAGAACTGCAACTCTGTCTGACCCTATTGTTATATTGTATACTATGCATTTGGTGGACCCGACTATAACACCTATCTATCTTTCTTATCCCCGTAATGTCGATTACCTCAATTTCTTGATCCTTCATTTTATATGCAAAACTATTGGTACTGATGAATACCCCTAATTTATTGCAAGAACATCCTGGGTGCAGCCAATCTAGTTGGGCTGTCTCGTGGATGTAGGCTGGTCATCTTATACTCTATTGCATGTACCATTTTCCAGTTAAAATATTGACCATAACATAAAAATAGGTTCTGGCAGAGGTAGTGATGACCAAAACCATGACCGAATCTAAACATGCTAGGGACAGATACAGAGCATAGTGGTAAGGGTAGGTAGGTAGGAGAATTGAGGGAGGAGGCTAGACTGTTTCCTCTGCTAGGAACAGAGTTGTTAAGTAAAAGATGTGGAAGGGACTGGCATTGGTTTAAGTATGGAAATTTTTATGCTCATCTACCGAAAATGTTAGAAAACCAGGAAGCAAGATACCTAGGCAGACTGGATTGGCCATTTGGTATTTTAGCTGTCATTTACCATGTTATTGAGGAAAACACATTGAAAGAATTAGGTCGTCACTGTATTCGTTTTATAATTTAGTTTATGTAGTCTTTTGTATTGGTCAGCAAACACAAATTATACCTCCTTTTCTACACTTTTGTAGAGATACAGTAATATTGCATCCTTATTATAGTGAATGTTTTACTTGGATGGACAGTTTTCAATGAAATGGAATTTTGTTACAATACATAGAGGCTTTCCTTCTGTCACTACTGAATGTATATTAGCTCTGCACTGATGTTACCTTAACATTTACTTTTAGTTTGATTGTTGAATTGTCAAATAGGCAAGTAGTTGTACCTCTGTACTAAAGCTTTGCATTTTCTTTATCTTTAGCTGTTTGACATTGATGAAGATGGCAGCATAACAGAAGCGGAGTTCACTTCTCTTTTACAGTCATCATTAGGGGTTCATGATATTGATGTTTCCAAAATCTTTAATGACATGGATACAGATGGCTCTGGAACAATTTCCTATAGTAAGTAATGGCACCGTTTTAAAAGTAAGAACTTTGAACTGCATCTGTTTCTAACTGTGACCTCCATATTATATTGACTTATAGTTTATTTTTTATCTTTTCCTTTAAGTGTAATCAAAATTAACATTGTTGTGTATTTTTCCTTCTTGTCATTATAATATAATTACTAACATAGGCCTGGATTTATCAAAATGCACTTAATATCGCATGCGATAAGAAAAGGGGTGTGTTTTATGGTAATAGCGCAAATTGCGATAAACTGCCTAATACCTATGCGAAGCGCTATCTTTAGTTTTAAGGAGAGTGAGAGAGAGAACCTACCCATAATGCCCTCATACTAGATAGGTATTTATATCTCTATGGGAGGCCCACCTAGTAACTCGAGGTGAGGTTTAGGTATTAGTGTAGGGGTTAGGGGCCACACTGACATTCAAAGTAAGATGTACGAACAAAACAGTGCTCTCTTGTGAAGATTTGATGACCTTCGGAGTGAGGAAACTCACCCAAAGATGAGATTTGTGCAATGTTCTCTCAACCTAGCTTGATGGACTCTCTACCTGGGGGCATTATGGCTAGTCTCTGTCACAGACTAGAAGATGGGCCCTGAGAGCACTGATTGTCAGGAAAAGGGACTGTACCGAATCCTGAGGTATAGGTCGACACAGGCAGATTTCATGCAGAGGTGGAGGTCAGGCAAGAGTAAGGGCAGGTGGCAAACAGGAGCAGAGTTGAGGATGAGCAACAAGTAGAAGCAGGGTTTAGGTCAGGCCAGAGGCAAAACCAGGAAACAGCAACTGGAACAACTAACACAGGAACACGGGAAGAGAACCTGCTTCTCAAGCATCGTCCCAGAAGATTGGGCCTCATTTTATATTGCAATAGTAGTGACAGCCCACGTCACTGAGAGGCAGGGATGCATAGTAACTTAGTATTATAGGCAGAAAAAGACCAAATAGTCCATCCGGTGCCCAGCAAGTTTATGGTAGTAACTGCTGCTCGTGGTGGGGCCACTTGACATTTCCTAGCATGTAGCAGATGGAAAGGACCAATGGGTTTAGTGTGCTCCTGATAGACTGAAATCTGACTCAGTCTACAACTGCTATCAGCACTACATATACCCGTGCAGAAGCTCTGCTCTTCAGTATTTCTCCGTCTCCTTAGCAGTTTGGGACTCTACACACGCTTGCACAGGTGCAGACCCTGCAGGCGGGGTTCATTATATAAACTACCCCAAGTCCGATCTCTGTCCGTCGTCTCAGCTGGACTTCATAGGGCCCAGGCTGGACATGGCACAAGCGAAAGCTTACTGCCCAGGGACCAGGCACTCTCCTCTCTGGCTACCCTCGTCTGCAACAGCTGGAGGGTACCAGCTCGCCTTCTGCTCTGCCTACTGGGCCATATGGTAGCCTCCATCTATGTGAGTCGTTTGGCCCACCTCTGCATGAGGAGCCCCCAATGGAATTTGTGGTCCCAGTGACAGCAGGCATCTCAGAATCTAGAGGCTCCAGACACTATAATGTACCCTCTAAGAATATCTCTTGCCTGGTGGGAAAACCTTTCCAACCTGGAACAAGGACTTCCCTTCCAGCCCGTTCTGCCCCAGGTGACTCTTACCACCAATGCCCCCCCCCCCCCCCAGGGATGGGGAGCCCATGCGAACGGCCTCCATATGCAGGGCTTTTGGACTGCCACCGAAGCCTGCTGTCAGATAAACTTTATGGAGCTTTGGCCAATACAGTACGCCTAGTGGGCATTCGGAGATCAGTTGTCATCCAAGGAAGTTCTGATCCAGATGGACAGCCAGGTCATGATGTGGTACATCAACAAATAGGGCAGCACGGGCTCATTCTTCCTCTGCCAAGAAGTGGTGCAAGTGTGGAACTGGGCCCTGTCTCAAGGAATGTCTCTGTGGGCAACCTACCTGCCAGGTCACCTCCATGTGCTGGCGGACCATTTAAGCCTGTCCTTTCAACCACACGAGTGGTCCCTCAACCCAGCAGTAGTGGCCGAGCTGTTCTGCCGATGGGGTATGCCGGATGTGGACCTGTCCGCCTCTCTTCACAACCACAAGGTGAGCAGGTTCTGCTCCCTGGTAGCGGGGACCGACCATCCAGCTTGAGATACTTTCTTTATTAAGGAAAGGGCCTCCTGTATGTGTATCCCCCTCTACTGCTCCTCTCGAAGACTGTCAAAGCTTCAGCAAGACAAGGGGACTATGATACTCAGGGCACCACCTTGGCCTCGGCAGGTCTGGTTCCTACTTCTGCAGGACTTGTCAGTGCGGATGCCCATCCATCTGGGGACTGTGTCCGGTCTTATATCGTGGAATCAGGGCACCCTGCACTACCCTAACCTCCGGGCACTGGCCCTCATGGCTTGGAAGTTGAGCACGTAGTCTTCCAGCCTTTGCAGCTCTCGGGCTGCGTTTCCCGGGTCCTGGTAGAGTCCCGGAAACCTTCGACCAGGAAGTCCTACAGTTCAAAGTGGAAACTCTTTTCCATCTGGTGTGGGGTCATGGTTTAGACCCTTTCTCATGCCCCTTCCCCGCTGTTGGACCAGCTCAGTCAAGGCATGCCCGTCTGTCCACCCCTTAGTGGGCAGTTTCATGCAGGGCCGCCTCCAGCTGAA
Source organism: Rhinatrema bivittatum (assembly GCF_901001135.1). Classification (NCBI taxonomy): domain Eukaryota; kingdom Metazoa; phylum Chordata; class Amphibia; order Gymnophiona; family Rhinatrematidae; genus Rhinatrema; species Rhinatrema bivittatum. The sequence goes on from NW_021820946.1 coordinate 108,070, forward strand.
GCCCACTCCCCCCCCCCACCCACCCCCCTCGCCCTCCCGGTTGCATCCTTGGACCTCAATGTTGTCCTAGCAAGACTCATGTGGCCTCCTTTCTAGCCACTGCAGTCCTGCAACCTGAAGTTCCTCACCTGGAAAATCATATTCCTGGTAGCAATCACTTCAGCTCGTAGGGTCAGTGAGCTTCAGGCCCTGGTCACGTACGCACCGTACACTAAGTTCTTTTATGATCATGTGGTCTTGCATACGTATTCCAAGTTTCTGTGGAAGGTTGTGACTGATTTCTACCTCAGTTGGTCCATGGTTTTGCCCACCTTTTTTCTGAGGCTTCATTCCTACCCAGGGGAATGGGCGCTTCACACCTTGGACTGTAAACGGGCTTTGGCGTTCTACCTGGATTGCACAGCTTTTTGTGTTCTTTGAATCCAACAGGCTGGGAGTGGCTGTGCGTAAGCAGACCTTGTCCAACTGGCTGGCAGATTGCATTGCCGCCTTCTACACGCAGACAGGCCTTCAGCGGGCTGGCAGAGTAAAAGCTCACTCTGCGGGTTATAGCGATGTGGCTCATTTGCATGCAGCCTTTATCATCGAAATTTGCTAAGCCACAACCTGGCATTCTCTTCACGTATTTGCGGCCCACTAATGCCTAGACAGGGACGGCCGTCAGGACAGTGCCTTTAGTCAGTCCATCCTGTGATCTGTTCCAGTCCTGAACCCACAGGGGTGTTTACCTATAGCACCGTAGTTGTGTTGTACCTGTTGGTACCTTGTTCGGTCGCTGTTGGTCTCTCTAGTTGAGTGGGGCAGTCTAGAGCTTGTAATTTACCCACATGTGAGAACTAACATCCTGCTTGTGCTAGGAGAAAGTGCAGGTGTTCTCCTAGGACAGTAGGATGTTAGTCCTCAGGAATCCCGCCCGCCTCCCCACAGAGTTGGATTCTCCTTCAGGTTTGTTTTCTTTTTTGCTCGTATTTTTCTATGTTACGAGACTGAAGGGGGACCTCACGTGGACGTGGGGATAGCGGCATGTTGGGCAGGCTCAGTGTAATTCTAGAAACTTTGACAAATGATTTCCGTGCCGGGCTCCATCGGATGATGTCACCCACATGTGAGGACTGACATCCTGCTGTCTTAGAACACCTGTTACAGGTAAGCAACTGCGCTATCTTCCATTCTCAAGGCCCTCCTGCAATTTATCACAATCTGCTTGTGATTTAACTACTCTGAATAATTTTGTATCCTCTGCAAATTTGATCACCTCACTCGTCGTATTTCTTTCCAGATCATTTATAAATATTAAAAAGGCACCGGTCCAAGTACAGATCTCTGAGGCACTCCACTGTTTTACCTTTTTCCACTTCTCTAAGTTTCCTCCATACTCTTGGATGCATCTAGCCCCATCACATTATCTACTTTAATTTGTTAGTGCCTCACAAACACACTGTTCTGAAAATTAATTTTTACCTCACTTCTAATCTTATTTTTGTTCATTTTATGTGGTCCTGCTCCAGGCCTTTCCACAGTAAACACTGGACAGAAGTATTTAAGCTATTTTGCTTTTTCCTCATCAGCCTCTACATATTGCCCCCCTTCATTTCGGAGACTCTCAATGCCACTTTTGCGTTTCGTTGTATCACTAACATATCTAAAAATAAATCTTGGCCCCATCCCCCGTTTTACCATATTTGCTGTTTTTCTTCCATTTGAAATGTTTGCATTCCTGACTTCTTTCTTAGCTCCTCTTTGTAGATATGGTTGCCGGTCTTCCGCTTTCTGTCACCTCCGGTACTTTACCAATGCTAACCTTTTCTCCCTTACCTTTGCAGCTGTTTCTTTTGAAAGCCACAGTGGCCTTTTTTTTTTTTTTTTTTTAATTTGAGGCCCATCCCATCAACCTATTTACCTCTCCGTGTGGCTGTCATTTATCAATGCATTGATAAATCTCCCTTCTCCTTCCTTCTTTCTTGGTGGCTTTTAATCTCCATGCTGACGCCTCTGACTCTTGTGACTAAAAATTCCTTTCTTTTACCTCATCTGCTCTGTTGCCCCTGCTCACAAGCATGGCCCACTGCCTTGATTAGTCCTTTCCTCCAACTGCTGTCTTAGACTTCTCCTCCTCAGTTCTTCCTCTGGCAGACTAAACCACCCTCCTCCATAGTTTCATCTACTGTCAGGAATATCCAAACTGTCGACCTTTCCAGAGCTATTATGTCTCTCCTTTTCTCCACTACATTGTCTGAATTGGTTGATGAAGCAGTTTTCTTCTTACAGCACTATACTCTCCTCTGCTTAGACACTCTTGTCCCTCCCCTTACCCATCCTATAAGGCACACCAAAACCCAGCCTAGGCTTATCCCTAGCATTTGCTGCCCATTTTCCTGTGCTTGCTCTGCAGAATGTCTTTGGCTAAAATTCCATGCCCCTGCAGATTTCATATTTCAAGTTCTTGCTTTACCATCTTCCATCCTCTATTGCTGTTACCAAGCAAGGCTACTACGTCCATCTGGCGCATTCTGACATCGAACCCTTGCTGTCTTCTTGCCACACTCCATTCCATTCTCTGGCTTTCTTTGCCTCCCTCGCCCCCTTCACTCTCTACCCAGACTATGGCTGACTATTTCCATGACAAGTGTCACAAAATTTAGCCTTGAGTGCTCAACCAGGTCAGCTCAATCTTCCTCTCCCCTTTTCTTTCCTATATCCTTCCCCAGGATGCCTCCACTCTCCTCCCTTTCCAAGGTCCCAGTGGAAGAAACTGCCCATCTTCTCTCCTTCTCCAAACTCACTATTTTTCTCTCCCATTCCCACCCAGTTCCTTATCTCTATCTCCACTGCAGTCATCCCTTCCTTCTCACGTCCTCAATCTATCATTTAACACTGCTACTCTTCCTGCTGCTTTCAAACATGCTGGGGTCACACCACTCCTCAAAAAAAACCTAATTATTGTCCCATCTCCCTTCTTTTGCTTCCAAACTACTTCAACATGCTTTTCACCTCAAGCCATTCTTGATTGTCTCTCTAGTATGGTTATGGGAGCTGTATTATGGAGCACACTCAAACAGTAACAACCGTATCTATGAAAAGGCAACACTACAAAAATGTAACCAGGCCCTAAACACTAATACACCTCCTATTAGGAAAACAGAACAAGCCAAGCTGCTATAGATCCCCACACAGAATTAATTGTATAGCTATACTAATAAATGTTACAAAACAGCTGATGAATAGACTTTCTGAGCTGGTACCATCATTGTCTCTTCTCTTCCCTTATTTAAATCCTGTCAAAAATCCCACATTTTTGAGGCTGCTTTTAAATCATAATCCCTCTTGCAGCCTCATTAATGTTTAACCATTGTCTTAAATGAAATTCCCAAAGTGTCTGTTGCCCTATATGTTTGTCTTGATTAGACCGTAAGCTCTACTGAGAAGGTGCTGTGACTGTTTTTGCACAGCTGCCTTACTTCAAGTGGTGCTATAGAAGTGTTAAGTAGTAACAGTAGTGAAGGAGGAATTAACCTCTACTGTCAGCTAATGTAGAAAAAACAGTCCCAGTAGCAGAAAAAGGCAAAAGCTTTTACTTTGATATTTTCTAATTCAAAAAGTCAGGAGGGCTTTTGTCCTATATTAGACCTGAGGCAGTTAAATACCTCAAGAGAGAGAAGTTCAGAATGACCTCACTTAGTACCATCCTTCCTCATGTGGAGATGACTGGCTGACAACCTTAGATCTCAATGATGCCTTCGCACACATTCCCATTCACACTTATCTCGTAAAGGCGCCATGAGGTGCCGGCGAGCGGGGAGGCCACCCTCCATCCTGGGCCCCCGCGAGAACTAAACAACAAACTGAATGGCAGAAAAAAAAAAAAAAGATACGGAACCAACAGCAGGAGGTGAGGGAAATTGAATGACTGCGATCTATGACCACGCCCCCCCCCCCGACATCACTGGGAGCTCCGGCGACGGTTGAAGAGCGCCTCACCATCAGGCGCCGGCGAGCGGGGAGGCCACCCTCCATCCTGGGCCCCCACGAGAACTAAACAACAAACTGAATGGCAGAAAAAAAAAAAAAGATATGGAATCAACAACCAACAGCAGGAGGTGAGGGAAATTGAATGACTGCGATCTATGACCACCCCGCCCCCCCACATCAGTGGGAGCTCCGGCGATGGTTGAAGAGCGCCTCACCATCAGGCGCCGTGCGTCACGCGACAAAGGGGCCCTCCCCTTTGTGCACCCCTTCGTGCAACCCTTGTGCTTGTAAAAAAAAATATATATTTTTTTTTCTTTTATTTAAACTTTATTCCAATTCTTACTTTTTCTAATTGCTTGTTAATAATTTTAATTAGAAATGTTCTTTGTATTAGACCATGGAAATGTACTTCCTGCTATTCTGTTTAATGTAAACCGGTATGATTTACATCGGATGTAAGAATGTCGGTATATAAAATTAAAAATAAATAAATAAAGTATCGCCCATTCATAAGAATATAAGATTTGCCATATTGGGTCAGGCCAAAGCTCTATCAAGTCCATTATCCTGTTTCCAGGTGATAAGTATCTGGAGAATTCCAAAAGGTTGATAGATTCCTTGCTGCTTATCCCAGGATAAGTTGTGGATTTCCCCAATTCTACTTTAATAATGGTTTATGGTATTTTCTTCCAGGAACCTTTAAAACCCTTCCCCTTGTTTTGTTTTTGAAAGAGTAAACCAGTTTGTATTTACCCATTCCACTGTACTCATTTTATAGACTTCTATCATATGTCCCTTCACTTCTCCAAGTTAAAGAACCCTAAGGAGAGTCATTCCATCCCCTATATCATTTTCGTTGCCCTTCTCTGTACCTTTTTTTTTTTTTTTTGAGATGTGACCAGAATTGCATGCAATATTCAAGATGGTCGCATCATGGAACAATACAGAGGCATTGATATTCTGTTTTATTCTCTATTCCTTTCCTAATGATTCCAAGCATTCTGTTTACACTTTCAGCTGCCACCCGTACACTGAGCAGATAATTTCAACACATTCATGATGATGCCAAGATCCTTTTCCTAGGTGATGCCTTCCAATGTGGCACCTTGCAATGTATGGCTATAATTTGGGTTGCTATTCCCTATGTGCTTCCCTTTGCCCTTGTCCACATTAAATATCTGCTATTTGGAGTCCCAGTCTCGCAAAGTCCTCTTACAATTTCTCACTATCCTCTTGTGATTTAACAACACTGAATAATTGTGAATCAGCAAATTTGATCACCTCCTTCATTGTTCCCATCTCTAGGTCAGTTAGAAATAGTCCCAGTATAGATCCCTGGGGCACTCCACCATTCACCTTTCTCTAATGAGAAAACTGACAATTTATGTCTACTCTGTTTTCTCTATTCTACTCTGTTTTCTCCCTCTCCCTCCCTCCACATTGCCTCCTATCCCATGACTATTTAATTTCCTCAAGAGTCTCTCATGAGATGCTTTGTCAAACACTTTCTGAAAATCCAGATATACCTTATTAAGTGGCTCACCTTTGTCCATGTGTTTATACATGCCTTCAAAACAATGTAACACATTGGTGAGGCAAGATTTCTCTTGGCTAAATCTATATTGGCTAAATCTATATTGGCCCATTAAACTATGACTGACTATAGGTTCAGTAATTTTATTCTTTAGAATAGTTTCAACTGTTTTACCCAGCACTGACATCAAGCTCACTGGTCTGTAGTTTCCTGGATCACCCAGAACCCTTATTTATAACCGGTGTAACACTGGCCACCCTCCAGTCTTTAGGTACCTTAGCTGATTTTAATGATAGTTTACAGATTACTTAATAGTAAGCATGAATTTTCATTTTTCAGTTCTGGGACGCATACCACCTGGTCCAGGTGATTTGCTACTCTAAGTTTGTCAATTTGCCTTATTACATCTTTCAAGTTCATTGAGATTTGTTTCAGTTGTTCTGAAACATCACCTTACATCTTCCTCAGCAAAGACCGAAGCAAAGAATTTAAATTAATTTCTCTGCTATTGTCTTGTCCTTCCTTTTGTTCTCCTTTTACCTATTGATCTTCTAATGGTCCAACTGATTCCCTCACCGGATGTTTCCTTCGAATGTTACTGAAAATTTTTTTATTTTTGAGTTTTTGCTTCCAGAGCAAGCTTCTTCTCAAATTCTGTCTTGGGCTTCCTTATCAATGCTTTGCATCTAACTTGCCAGTACTTATGCTGTTTTGTTTTTCTTAATTCAGATCCATTTTTCATTTTTTTGAAAGATGTTCTTTTGGCTAGAATAGCCTCTCTCACCTCACCTTTTAATCATGCCGTCAGTCATTTGGCCTTCAACTTTTTTTTAATGTATGGAATACAATGATCCTGGGCTTCCAAGATGGCATTTTTAAACGACTTCCATGCCTGATATAAAGTCTTAACCTTTGCAGTTGCTGCTTCCAGTTTTTTCCTAACCATTTTCCTCATTTTATCATGGTCTGCCTTGTGAAAGTTAAATGCTTTCACAGTAGATTTCCTTAATGTCGTCTTTTCAGTTATCCAGTCAGATTTGATTGTTATGATCACTATTGATGAGTGGCCCCAGTGCTGTTAGCTCTCGCACCAAATCATTTATTCCACTAAGGATTTGGTCTAAAATAGCTCCCCCCTCTTGTCTATTCTTGTACCAGTTGCTCCATGAAGCAGTCATTTGTTTCTGTCCTGTTGTGACAATTACCTAATCAACACTGGGGTAATAGAAATCACCCATTATTTCTGTTTCTAATTTTGTTAGCTTCTCTAATTCATTGTCATGGAATTTCTATCCATAAATATTCTACAGTGCATTTTGTTTCCTGCACAACTTTTATTCTGTTTGACTCTCTGCTTTTATTTTTTTTTTTTAACACATAGCACCACCGCCACCATTTTGATCCATCTTATTATTGTGATTCAATTTGTACTGTAGTATGACAGTGTCCCATTGGTTATCCTCCTTCCACCAGGTCTCTAAGATGCCAATTATGTCTTCATTCAGTTCAGTATATTCTACCTCTTTTTTTCTTATTTTTTTTAGACTTATAGAATTTGTATGCAGCTATTTCAAAGTATCTTTTTGTTTTAATTTACATGGGCCATTTGGAATCTTTCTGCTCTTTTCTTAAAGGCATCTAGGCTACTTCAGCATTTATTGTGACTTCTCTGACGAAATGCCTTAACTTCTGTGTTTTGTTAGTATTCTTCAGATACATCACTCCAAACTTTGTGCCTCTGAGCTTCTCACCCCTCATATAGTTTAAAAGCTTCTCTATTTCCATTTTAAAGGTTAGTGCCAGCAGCTGGTTTCACTCTGGTTAAGGTGGAGCCATCCTGTTGGAAAAGGCTTCCATTCATTAAAATGTTCCACAATTCTTCATAAATCTAAAACATTTTCCTGCACCAGCGTCTCATCCATGCATTGACGCTGAAGTTCAACCTGCCTTTGGGTTCCTGCTCGTGGAACAGGGAGCATTTCTGGAATACAAACCTGGTGGTTCTGAATATCGGTTTCCAGATATGAATCTAAAATTAGTCTCTAGAACCTGTTGTATTTATTTATTTAAAAAAAATTAACTGCCTATCAACATTTCTAGGCGGTTTACAATTAAAACATCCACAATTAAAACACACAACACAATATTAAAAACATCAAAAATATGACTCACTTATATACAGTCATCATACAACTAAAATTTAAAGATCATTTGCACTTGACCATTCCAATACTTTCCCACAGACTTCCACTCATCAGTGTCAGATTGACTTTTTTCCTTATTACCCTGGCTGCATGAAATCTTATCTAAGAGGCATGTGAGGCCTGCTACCGTCACACCAGTTAGGCAAGTTACCCAAGCGCTCTCATGCCCACAAACCACCAAGCTATCTACATTTCTAATGATCGAGTCGCCCACTATGATGGCCGTCCTAATCTTTCCAGCCCTAGAGAGACCTCCTCAATGCGAGAGGATAAGGGATCACCTGCAGAGCATGTCCTAGCTGTAGGATCACTTCCTGCCATACCAAGGTGATGGTCTCCTGCTAGGTGACCTTGCTTGAAGCAGCTCATGGGCTGCTTGACTGGAGTTGGGACTGCTCTACGTCCCTGAAGATATCCTCAGTATACCTCTCTAGCTGCCTAAGCTCTTCCAGGTCTGTGACTGTAGCCTCTAGAAATCACACTCATTCTCTGAGAGCCAGCAGCTCTTTGCAGTTGGTGTACAACATCCCACCAACAGATGAATTATGCATATTGCTCTCTGTGCAAAAGACTGGATGGCCCCCATCTCACTGCTGGACTTTTGTCTGCATCCTAATTTTATTAAGTTACTAATGTTTTTAAGGTGGTTTTGGAGTAGGTATGTCTCTGTTTAAGGGGTTTTTAAATTATTTGCTGTCTATTAAAATCTAAGGTTTTTAAAATTAAGTGATTTATGTCTGCAAATGACCAGCAAGAAGACTAAAATTAGTGAATCACCAAAATCAGGATTAATTGTATATTGTTCAAAATAGCTAATTGAATCCTATTTTGAAGATTTTTCTTCTTCTTTGGGGGTTTGGGGGCGTGGTTATCTAGCAGAAAAAGAGACTGGAGAGTGTGAGGGAGCTGGGGTGGAAGAGAATCAAACTAGTGATTAGTTGCCCGGGAGCCATATCAAGTAACTGACCTTTGCAAGGCCACAGTTCTAATACTTAAAAACTAACTTATACAAGCTCGCAAAATTATTACTATTATCGCTAAACTCACAATTCTTAATACTTGCAAACAAATACTGGCTTTAAAAAGTAACACACAATAAACACAGCCAGCAGTAGTTTAATCTTTCTTCCTTTTTTTCTTTTTAAGATTTTAAGCATGTGCAACCTAATATTAGATGGATGTTCTGCATTCTACTCCCTATGGATTCACGATAGCAGAAGCACATTACCAATATCAAACTTCTCTCATTTAATTTCTCTACAGCTCCAAGAGTTCTCACCAAATTCCCAACAGTAGTAGCCACCCATGTCAGGAAAAGCAGTTCTGTGTTTTCCCATATTTAGACAATTGGCTAATATTGAGCAGAGCCTTCAAAGTAGTGAAGATAAGCATATCCTTTCCGATCCAAATACTTCTCTCATTGGGATTCGTGCTAAATTAAGATAAATCCCACCTTACCCCAATATATCATTTGGAATTCATAGGAGCACATCTAGATAACGAGATCAGAAGGGCCTGCCTTTCATGTAAGAGGATGTTCACATAGTTCACGTAGTCTCCAACCAGAATTTTAATGGAAATTTTGGGTCATGTGTCGACCACAATCCATTACCTTTTGTGTGTATACATGAGGACAGCTGAATGGCACAACCCAATTCCATTAGAGCCCATGTCTCACACAATAACTGTCTACATTCCTCTCTTCTGCTACTCGACATGGTAGACTCGGTCATCCTGAGTGGTCAACTGTTTCATCCTCCTCAGTTTTAAAATACCTTGACCACAGATGCCTCCAGTCAAGATTGGGAGACGCACGTCAAACATTCTGCTGACAGGGGACTTTATTTAAATAAGGACAGACACGCCACATAAACAACAAACTTATGACTCTTAGGAGATTAAAACCCATGCTAACTGCAAACAACTTCCGTTCAGTGCTACAAGCATTAATCTTTGCAAGCACAGACTATTGTAATACTCTACTCCTAGGCTTACCATACACAACAATTAGACCACTCCAGATACTGCAAAACACAGCGGCAAGAATTCTGACTGGAAAAAATAGAAGGGACCATATCACTGATACCCTAATTGAACTACACTGGCTACCCATTGAACAGAGAATACAATACAAATCACTATGTATCATACATAAATTAATCCTTGTCGAAAAAACAGAATGGCTAAACACTGCACTGAAAGTACACGTCCCCAACAGGAACCTGAGATCTGCAAACAAGGCATTACTAACTATTCCCTCCGTTAAAACTGCAAGACTAACTCGAGTAAGGGATAGAGCCCTATCATTAGCAGGGCCTACATTATGGAACACCATGCCGTCAGAAATCAGACTGCAAAAAGACATCAAACTATTCAAAAACCCTAAAAACATGGCTATTAAACAAGTATACCACAAAGAGAAGGGAGAATAGAATCCAAAGAATTGCAGAAAGCGATGAGTCTGTGCCCTGACACAACACACCTACTCATTACGTGTGTGTTTTACTTTTAAGCAGTAACAGATAGTAGATTATTAATAATTTGGAACCGACCTGATAAACCTAAACACACAACCTCACCTAGCATCTTATAGCTATTATGAAACTATGTACTGTCCCTTACAGGCACCTGCCTAGATGTTAAAATAAAGCTTCATTCTTAAGTGCCTTATTGTTAACCGTTGTGACGGCTTCTAGCTTAACGACGGTATAGAAAAGACTTTAAATAAATAAATAAATAAAACTCTGGGGAAATGAAAGCTGTTTTCAAACCATTTATAAAGGGAACCATACTTTAATGTAGTAGCAGTGTACTACATAAACAAGCAGGATCCCTAAGGCTATGCCAAGACGCATGCAAAATATAGATCTGGGCAATCCTAAGAGAGATGCATCTCAGTGCTGTTTATCTCGGAGGCAAAGACAATCTTATACTGTAACAGATTCACTGAGTCGTCATCTTCAACCTCACAAATGATTTCTCCATCCCAAGACTCATCAGTGGGGAATACCTCAAATAGAGTTCTTTCAAGCCCCCTTTAGTCACAAACTCCCTTTCTATTGTTTCAAAAGACCAACTCCAATTGCTCCATCGGATGATTTTTTTTCTATTTTTGTTTGAAAATGTTTGAATCGCTTCCAGATTATACTTAATCACCCAAAGTGATGTACACATTTAAAACCATAAAATGTAATACATAAAACACAAATTAAAATAAAATCACATGTAATCTACATATTTTCAAGGACATTGACCATTAGGGATCTCATAACTGAAAACTACAGCCACACATCTAAGTCACCAATGACCTTAACCCTCCGGAAGAAATACAAAATAAAATAGTTAATATTTTTCACTTCTGTACATCAGGGCCTGAATGCCACATTGGTTCTTACTAGGAGCATCAATGAGGGTCTTCCTGGAGATCTACAGAGAAGAGCTTCCATGCAATCTCAGGATCTGAGGTCCAGCAGATCAGGAACATCACGTCTGGCCCCTCACTTACTTCCAGCCACAAGTAACGTACTCTTGCCTTCACAAGCAGACTCCGTTTACCTCCATAATCCAGACGGAAACCTCCCATGGGCCAGATGTGGCCTGAAAAACCTAATTTGCTGTACATCTGGTCTTTAAAACTGATAGAATAAAAAGTAATTGTAATGAAATGGTATGGTATGGATAATGTATGTTTTCAACACATCTAACTGAAAATTGCAGTTGTAGAATTATAGAACTTCTCAAGTGTGATTGACCCAAATTTTGATAATCCTACTGTTTGAGAATTACATAAGAGCTTCAAATAAATGTTTTCTTGTTTCAGGTGAGTTCAGAGACTTTGCACTGAAGCATCCTGTTTATGCCAAGTTATTTACCACATACCTGGATCAGCAGAGGTACTATATGAACGCAGAGAAAGAAGAATTTCAAGATACATTGCCACAAATTGTTTCCAGTAAAATCCATTCTGAAAGCAATGAAGACTCTTTAAGTACTTCTGACAAAAAAGATGACTGAATACAGTTTTCTTTTTCAGTGAGGTGAGATTAGACATTGGGTCTTCCTATAAAGCTCACAAGCAGCTATTTACATTGTGAAACCATGCATCAAATTATCCTAATTCTTGCTCTATATTTTTGTCCAATTGTGGTCTTGTGTAGGAGAAACTCTGTAAGTTATTGGAATAAATGAAAATCTTTTGGTTCAAAAACCATTTACCCGGGAAATTTGCCCAACCTGTACATGGGTAAAAGTACACCCAGGGATCAACATCGTGTACTACTTACAGGAAAACTAAATGGGCCCAGAAATGGGGTTAGGTTGGAGGAGGCAATAATGCATGTAGTTCTGCATTTTCATAACTACTTAATGAAGTATCTGCAGAAAACGCAGGAGTAAATCTCTGTGGTTACTTTTTCCTAGGCAAGTTACAAAGGGCAAACATGCTCGTACGTTCTCATTGAGAATTGGTGCACATTGCACAGTTTTGAAAATTGCCCCCCTACAACGATATGTAAATCAAAGGGTCTGTCTACTATTTTGTCAGCTCCTTCACTGTAGCTCAGTGTGTGACACCTGTATTTAAAGCAGGTCTGCATTGATAAGTCCTTTGGCTTGCTTCTGTGAGGCTGTTCTGTGACACAGGTCATCTTTGCTTAGTTGACAGATTCAGGATAATCACATATCTGCTTTCTTTTACCGCACATCAGGACTTAAGATGGTACTTTCAGGATCTGACATCATTGGGCACCGACATTTTTATCTCCTGATGTTGGGTCTTGAAAGACTCAACAGTAACTTTGCATTCCATTGTAGTAATCTTTTCACCAAGGGGCCTATTTTAAATAATTACACAGTGGAATTCTCTCAGAAAGCATGTGCTAAGGATCAAATAAAATGTTACAAGCAAAATGTGTTGTGCTATATTTGGAAATTGCTAATGAAAGTTTAAGTGATTTATTAATGGGGTCAAAATAGGTCATTCAGCATCTTTATCCATTAAAGATAAAGGGGGCAGCCATCAAAGGATTTTCCATGGTAAAACACTCATTAAAAATGTGTTAAGGAAATTGTTGTCCTTTCCCCCATATGTGAGTAAAAGCACATAGACTGGTTCATAGTGTATATACTTCAACTCACATAAATGTATAGTTACGTTGGAGCATAAAAAGTACACACACACGATTTCATTTTCAAATCTTCATGCAGCTGTTTTGCACTTGCTTCCCTGCTGGTGTAAAGTACATGGATACAAAGAACCACATTTACGCACCAGCCACACTTTGAAAGGTAAACTCAATCATTTCCCTTTGATCGTGAGCTTTGCAGTCCAGTGAGTGCAAGCCCCACAGACAGTATCAAATTTGCCCTCCACGTGATTTACATGGTTGACTACATTTTGAAACTGTAATGTCATTTGTAAAGGTCAAGCTGGAGTGTAGTTGGTGTGCATTCCAAATATTTAAGTACCTGTTAAAATATTTTAGTAAATCAATTTATTTTTTTGTGCTCATGTATTAAGAATGCCAAGCATTGTATTATGTGCAATCTGTAAATTAGTTGATATAAAACTATCATCAAACATGCAAGAACAGCTTCTGAAGATAAGAATCAGTTGTAGAAATATTATTCATCCAAACTCCATCTTTGCGAAGAGCAATTTTTTTTAAATTTTTGGTTTGTTTTATTTAAAATATTTCCAAGTGTAAAACCCACAATTCTGTATTTGTGCTTATATATTTTACATGGCTATACTGAAGATCAGATAGCTAGGAAACCTACAGTCGGCATTCAGCTTCACTCCCGTTGGAGATCTCACAAGGAAAGTGTGAATCTGACCTGTAGGTACTTGGAGGCAGATTTCAAAAGCTTTGCTCGCACAGAAACGGACACATACGCATGCATGTGGCTGCGCGCAAGCAACACAAATTTTAAGAAGCCAGGAAGGGCGCACGTACGCATGCCCAGAAAAGGGGCAGGTCATGGGCGATCCAGGGCAGGGCCAAGACTGATGCGCGACACCACAAAGTTTGCAAAGGCAGCGCCTGCATAACCTTTGCTACTGCTCCTCCTGAGGCACAGGAGCCTGGGGGTGGGGGGAGAGAGAGCGAGCCTCTGCACAGGGTCAGTCTGATACTCTATAGGGACACATTGAATCAGGGTGGGGGTTAGGGTGGTGTTTCTTATAAACACATTCAGAGGTATTCATGGTAAAATTGACATCAGTAAACAATTATAGCCCATGTTTTTTCATTATCATAATTCTTTAAAATTGCTATTCCCATTTCTTATTGGTTTTATTCTTCCAGTACAGCTAAACACCCTAGTTTGATTGGTAGAAATACATTAAATCTTCTACATGGCCTTTGGAAAACAAGAAAAAGACTTTTCCTTGTAGGGAAATTTGTAAAATCTTGCATTAAAGAAATATGATTCCATAGATAACCTATTGAAAGTAAGGTAGAGCTCTCTTATCTACTGCATTTATAGCAGCCTGCATAAATTACAAGGCTGTCCCGAGATCTTGCCTGTGTGTCATGTCATTGCTTAGCCTCAAGGTCCATAACTTGGTTCTCAAGGGCTATTATGTACTTGGATTTTCACCATGAATATGCACGAGAGATATTTGAATACAAAGGAGGCAGTGCCACAAATAGATCTCATAACATAAGAAATTGCCATGCTGGTTCAGACCAAGGGTCCATCAAGCCCAGCATCCTGTTTCCAACAGAGGCCAAACCAGGCCACAAGAACCTGGCAATTACCCAAACACTAAGAAGATCCCATGCTACTGATGCAATTAATAGCAGTGGCTATTCCCTAAGTAAAATTGATTAATAGCCATTAATGGACTTCTCCTCCAAGAACTTATCCAAACCTTTTGAACCCAGCTACACTAACTGCACTAACCACATCCTCTAGCAACAAATTCCAGAGCTTTATTGTGCATTGAGAGAAAAATAAATTTCTCTGATTAGTTTTAAATGTGCTACTTGCTAACTTCATGGAATGTCCCCTAGTCCTTCTATTATCCGAAAGTGTAAATAACCGAGTCACATCTACTCATTCAACCTCTATCATATCCCCCCTCAGCCGTCTCTTCTCCAAGCTGAACAACCCTAACCTCTTCAGCCTTTCCTCATAGGGGAGCTGTTCCATCCCCTTTATCATTTTGGTTGCCCTTCTCTGTACATTCTCCATCGCAACTATATCTTTTTTTTAGATGCGGCAACCAGAATTGTACACAGTATTCAAGGTGCGGTCTCACCATGGAGCGATACAGAGGCATTATGACATTTTCCGTTCTATTAACCATTCCCTTCCTAATAATTCCTAACATTTTGTTTGCTTTTTTGACTGCTGTAGCACACTGAGCTGACTATTTTAAAGTATTATCCACTATGATGCCTAGATCTTTTTTTTTTTTTGCCTGGGTGGTAGCTCCTAATATGGAGCCTAACATCGTGTAACTACAGCAAGGGTTATTTTTCCCTATATGCATCACCTTGCACTTATCCACATTAAATGTCATCTGCCATTTGGATGCCCAATCTTCCAGTCTTGCAAGGTCCTCCTGTAATGTATCACAGTCTGCTTGTGTTTTAACTATTCTGAATAATTTATTATCATCTGCAAATTTGATAACCTCACTCGTCGTAATCCTTTCCAGATCATTTATATATATATATATATATATATATAGTGAAAAGCACCAGTCCAAGTACAGATCCCTGAGGCACTCTACTGTTTACCCTTTTCCACTGAGAAAATTGACCATTTAATCCTACTGTTTCCTGTCTTTTAACCAGTTTGTAATCCACAAAAGAACATCTCCTCCTATCCCATGACTTTTTAGTTTTCGTAGAAGCCTCTCATGAAGGACTTTGTCAAACGCCTTCTGAAAATCCAAGTACACTACATCTACCAGTTCACCTTTATCCACATGTTTATTAACTCCTTCAAAAAAGTGAAGCAGATTTGTGAGGCAAGACTTGCCCTGGGTAAAGCCATGCTGACTTTGTTCCATTAAACCATGTCTTTCTATATATTCTATGATTTTGATGTTTAGAACACTTTCCACTATTTTTCCTGGCACTGAAGTCAGGCTAACCGGTCTGTAGTTTCCCGGATCACCCCTGGAGCCCTTTTTAAATATTGGGGTTACATTTGCTATCCTCCAGCCTTCAGGTACAATGGATGATTTTAATAAGTTACAAATTTTTACTAATAGGTCTGAAATTTCATTTTTTAGTTCCTTCAGAACTCGGGGGTGAATACCATCTGGTCCAGGTGATTACTACTCTTCAGTTTGTCAATCAGGCCTACCACATCTTCTAGGTTCACCGTGATTTGATTCAGTCCATCTGAATCATTACCCATGAAAACCTTCTCCATTACGGGTACCTCCCCAACATCCTCTTCAGTAAACACCGAAGCAAAGAAATCATTTAATCTTTCTGCGATGGCCTTATCTTCTCTAAGTGCCCCTTTAACCCCTCAATCATCTAACTGTCCAACTGACTCCCTCACAGGCTTTCTGCTTCGGATATTTTTAAAAAGTTTTTACTGTGAGTTTTTGCCTCTACAGCCAACTGAAGATACAGCTATTCGTGCCTTCTATCCAATTATCTCTTCATGCTTTTTGGCACATAAACCTAAAAAATAACTTTTACTATTTTCTTTTATTTTAACTTTGTATGCAAGTGCTTACTGATAATTTAGAATGTTTAATTATATATACATTGCATGTGCTATGCAATCTGATTTTTGAACAATGTACCAAAATATTTTCATCATGGAAAACCAAATATAATGTAAGCTTTATCAATTTAATTTTAGTGATTATGATTAATTTACTTAATAAATATTGTAACATTTTAACACCTTTAAAAATAAAGGATTTTGAAATTTTAAGTAAGCCATAACATTTCCTTTTTGTGTCGTGTGCCATGTGGTCAATTGTCAACCTAATATTTTCTTATTCTTAATAAATGAACATATTTAATAATACTGTTATCTCTCTATTGTCTTCTGTTGTTATTATTAAACTTGATGTTATAGTTTAATATTAGCAACCAGGTATTTTTTCATTAACATTCTGTCTGTTCAATGGCCCAGCAGCAACACCATCAGTGCTATGAGACAGACTCTGCTCTTCAGGCCATTAAAAGCTATGGATGATGGGTTTTCAAACTTTTGAGGAGAGGCAGGAGGAGTCGTAATCATTTCTCAAAAGTATTACCCGTTGTTTGGCTCATGTGCCTTTGTACCAGGGTCTAGAGCAGTGTTTCCCAGCCCTGGGGACCCCTTAGCCAGTCGGGCTTCCAGGATTCCCACAATGAATATGCATGAGAGAATTTGCATGCATTGCCTCCATAGCATGCACATTTTCTTTTGTGGATACCCTGAAAACCCGACTGGCCGGGGCATGGGAACCACTGCTCTAGAGGGACCCAAAATCTGTGCCTTTCAGCAGTAGGGTGTCACTGACATGATAGCCAGGGAGGAGTAGAGTTAATACAAATTTGAAAAAGTCTGCATACCTGCAATAGAGACTTATGGCTCCATAGTCCCGGTTGGGGAATATTCCCATTAAGCTTAACCTCAAAGGTGCAGAAGGAAGCTACCAGACAGAATGAGAACTGTGTACCTGGGGCATAATTCTTTTCATTGTTTCAGTGTATGAAAAGTCTGTGTCATTTTGATAATCTACTGTCAAATAAGCTATGGCAATAGTATTTGATTCATCTGTAAGATAGGGCCAAATATTCACATCAAGGGAAATTTAGTTTGCAAGCCTTCGTATTATATTAGCAAGATGCAAATGACTTAACATTTGAATTAGGTTGTCTAAACATTTGCCTTTTCAAAGATGATGGCACTTTTGACTACTAGTGAGGTGTCTTTCCATGGTTAATTCAATAAGTTAGAGGATGAGAATGTACTAACAAGAACTGTCAAAGAACACAAGCTGATTTGGGGGAGAAATTCCCCAAAATAAGCTGTTTGCACATCAAAGGAAAAAATGAAAATTCTGTTGCATTTTTTCACAAAATCCATTCTTGACACTTAATTCATATTTGAAATGTTTAAATATACAAATAAAAATTCTAAATGAAAAAGCATTACAAAAAATGGCATAGATGCTTATTGTACAATATTTTGTGTATGCTTCAGAAACTGGAAACAGTTAATCTGAAAATATTTTCAGGGAAGCAAGATGTATCAGCATGACATGCATTTTGGCAGCTAATATGAAAATCTTGTTAGGACACAATTGCCAATTATAATTCAGAAATAATTGATAGTCTCTTCAAAGATGACATGAGTTTGCAGCAAATCCTTTTGACTAGATTTATTTGTGTCCATTGATGTAATTAAAGACCGATTTTTTTGATCCACCAATGAAACCACAGGCGAAACCTGCAGTTGATGACGTTGTAGAGTTCTGTCATCTTGCTTTCCTTTTTTTTGGCTTGTATTTGCTTGGTTTCCAAGTTATAGATGACTTAGTAACCAAACTGCCTCCTTCAGACCCTGGTCAAGTGACTGAATGGCCACCATGAGTGTTCTTGAATCTGTAGTGTGATCTTTGTTTACTTTTTCAATTGGCCATAAAGCATAAGTTTGGGAATTCTGGTGTCCTCCATCCTTATGACAAAGCCTGCTTACTGAAGTTAAGCTTTAGCTGTCATTCCCTCCATGCTAGAAACTTGGCAGCTTTAACAACTTCTCTTTTAAAGATCATGTCTTTCCATCTTATAATGCAGATAGATCCCAGGGAGCTCTTGGAATTGAGTTGCCTGAGGTTTCTGCATTATAGCATCCAGGATTCATAGCCGTACAATAGTATGGATACTACTACTGCCTGGTACACTTTGATCTTAGTAAGAAGTTTCACCCCTTTCTCATTCCATAGATGACAGAGCCTGCCAAAGAAAACTTGCTGTGGCAAAGTTTTGTATAATCTCATTGTCAATGTTGGTAAGCATGCTTCTGAGAAAACAGATTTGGTCAGTTGCATTCAATTGAGTGCTCTTGATGAAAACTAGGCTTGCTATAGGGCTTACAGGAAGCTAACCTTTGTGTTTTTTCAGGCTGATGGTCTTGCTGCTTGGGTAAACCAGTCTACAATAATCTGGATTCTTTCCAGTGAATGAGCTACTAGTGTACAGTTATCTGCAAGAAGCAAGTTCCCTGACCAATGATGCTTGAAGACATCTTGGTTTGAACAATCCTCCACCTGCTTGTGACTGGATATAAACTCCTCAATCTATGTCCTGGAAAACATCCATAAGTATCGTGGAAAAAGACAGGGATCAAATAAGTTAACAGAGTAAACTTATCCTGTGAATTTATGCTGGAAATTCATCTTTCATGCAGTCGTAAAATTCTCCAGCTAATTTTGCTGGATAATGCTGAATATGGGTGTTTGGCTAAGTTATCCAAATAGGTGACTCCACTCTACTTCCAATTTACCCAGCTAACATTTTAGCAGGATAAAAGGATAGCCAGATAAGGGCTGGCCACTGAGTTTGGGCAGATATTCAATGATGAATTTGTCTATCTAAGTCCAAACTTAGCTGGACAAATGGTGCTGAATATCGGATTCTAAAGTTTTTAGCATCATGCAGATTCTGTACCAGAAAATCTTATAACTTTAAATAGAAAAGATTTTCCCATCTAGTTTTCTCAAATTAATCAAGGCCCTTTACTCTCTACGGCAGCGGTTCTCAACCTGTGGGTCGCGACCCCGGCGGGGTCGAACGACCAAAACGCAGGGGTCGCCTAAAGCAGGTCCCCAACCACCGGTCCGCGGACCAGTACCGGGCCGTTGGGGTTTTTTGCCGGTCCGGGCGCCGCGGCTGCTGGGGAGGCGGGGCGAAGCTGGCGACCTGCCTCCTCCAACCCCAAAAGGGAAGAGACATGGCCCAAAAAGCTAGCGCGTCGCAGTGACGTATGTTGCTGGAGCCGCGCAGGCAGGAAGGAGGTGTATCAGCCACTGCAGGTGCTCCTCCTACTTCCTTCCTGCCGCCCTGCCCCGGAAGACAAATGTTGCCGGAGCCGCACGGGGAGGAAGGAGGAGGCGCGTCAGCCGCGTGGGTAGAAGAGGCGCTTCAGCCGCGTGCAGAAGAGGAGCAGCGGGGCCGGGAAGACTAGGGCCACTGCAGAGCCCATCCTGTGGCAACCCGTAAAGAAGAGGCCCAGAGGTGAGAGAGAGGTGTGTGCGAGTATGAGATGAGTTGAGAGACTGTGTGTGTTTGCAGAGACAGCATGTGAGAGCCTCTGTGTGTGTGAAAGAGACAGCATGTAAGAGTGAGAGCCTGTGCTTGAGCAAGGCAGCATGTGGGGGTGTGAGAGAGCCTGTGTGTGAGACTCAGACAGCCTGTGCCAGTGAGAGCCTGTGTATGTGTGTGTGAGAGAGAAATGCATGTGAGAATGAGAACCTGACTGTGTGTTTGAGGGAAGAAGACAGGTGGAGAGAAAAGAAATAGAAAAAAAGGCAATATAAAAGGAAATGGCAAAAAATTAGAAAGGGAAGCAGATGTAAAAAAAAATAAATTACTTTTTACTGATTGGCACATGTAATCTTTGGGAATGTGCAAGAGTAGCACTTTCTCTATGGCGGATCTCACAATGTACGAGATCAACATGGAGGAAGTGGAAACCCACGGGGCCTGCACAGAGGAGGCAGCAGAATGGGCTTCAGTGCCAATAGCAGCAATCAGTGCCTCCCCAATAGCCACGTGGCAGCAGTGGCAGTAATTAGATTAATTGTTTGACTCAGCTGGAGGTGACAAAGTATGAAGTGGGATGTGAAATCAGCTTGATCTGGTGGAGAATTAGGATTGCTGTTACACATGAACTGTATTTGGCAAACATAAAGGGAGCCAGGATAATCAATTGATGCCTGCAGCTGAGGACTGATTCATTATGACTCATGTAGAAATTAGTGCATTTTCCAGATTAGTCTGCATAACACAATTCTCAACATTCAGCATTATTTCTGCTGCATAGAGTTTTATCTGAGAGGCTCTGAGGTTGTGAGGGAGCCAGTAAGAGTGAGAGCATGAGTGTGTATGAGAAAATCCAGGGGAGTAAGAGTGTTGTGAGTGGGGGGGGGGGGGGGGAGAGTGTCTTACACCCTGAGAGTGTATCAGTGTCTGTGAGAGCGAGAGGTTATGGTGGGTATAAGAGCATGAATGTGTATGTATGTGTGAGAGAGAGAGGATAACCTCCTAATCCTCGACAATATCAGGGTGACTGGAAATCAAGAGCTCCCATGTATGGACAGCAGGGGCTTTTTAAAATCCTTATTAGTTTTAATTATTGTGTTATTTGATATGTGCTGTTTTGAAATATTATTGGGTTTGGGAAATTATAAAAATGTATATGATTTTAATTAATAGAAATTCTATTTATCAGTAATTTTAAAATATTCTTTTATTAGTATGGTTTTACTATTATAACTGATGCTTTATGTTTCTTAATTTTATTGTTTTATGAGGAATGGTGGTTCTGTTTATAAATGTCATAATAAATAAGTATGCACTAAAATCCGCCCCGCCCTCACCCCGCCCTCAAGGGCGGGGCGAGGGGTCACCGCAACATGAGGAACTGTATTTCGGGGTCACGGCATTAGAAAGGTTGAGAACCACTGCGCTACGGTATCTTTTAAAACTATCAGGCTCTGGATTAAAAATTACCTCAGTCTGCATTCATCTCAGCTTTATGGAAATGTACCATGCCAGTTCAAAAGAAATTACCATTTCATAGCTATCTATCATTGCAAGATTTTGAAAGGCCTAAACTATCTTAAACCTCCGATGAGAGATCCCCCTGCTCTCTGGAAAATAAATATGGACCTTACTGAACTCATAAAATCCAACAGAGGCCAAACAGGCCACAAGAACCTGGCAATTACCCAAACACTAAGATCATCCCATGCTACTGATGCAATTTATAGCAGTGGCTATTCCCTAAGTAAACTGAAAGGAGATAGAGCATCTTTTAAACTAGAACAAGGGGGAAAGCAGACAGTCACTCAGCAGTACATGGTTTGGAGAAATGTATCCTTGAAGGATACTAATGAAACAGGAGAGTTAGGGCATCCCAACAGAGAGGTTCCATTAAAAGCACACATAGTCCATGTGCCTATATGTAAAAAATCACCAAAGCTAATGATTTCCGAATTATCCCTAACAACTGAAAAGCAGGTTGTTAATACAAACAAAAAACACACTTTGTCTGTATGCCAATGCCAGAAGTCTAAGAAATAAGAGGGAGGTTAGAGTGTATAGCAGCAAATGATGAATTGACATACTTGGCATCACAGGGACTTGGTGGAAGGAGGATAACCAATGGGAGAGTACTATATCAGGGTACAAATTATATCGCAATGATAGGGAGGATCAACTTGTCCGGGGAGGGTATAGAGTCCAACAAAGATAAAGATCATACAAGAGACTAAATTCTCAGTAGAATCAATATAGGTAGAAATCCCATGTGTGTTGGGTAGAGTTTAGTGATAGGAGTATACTACCGTCCAACCTGGACAAAATGGTCAGACAGATGAAATGCTAAGAGAAATCAGGGAAGCAAACCAATTTGGCAGAGCAGTAATAATGGGAGATTTCAATTACCCAACT